>NW_027514817.1:0-119838 GCF_048772815.1 Callospermophilus lateralis | reverse complement strand
ACAAACCATAGAGATAGAACTTAGAACTACTTCATTTGGTCAAGTTCAAGGAGCTAGCACAAACCGTGTTTGATTTAGAATTCCAAACACATCTATCTATGTAGGAGAAAACAGAGTGAAACCTAAAACTCAAACTGTTACTGGAAACGAATGCTTCAACCTAGAAGAATAAAAATTGGGTAGCCAAGTGGGATTAGTGAACTGATCATTACCACCAAGTATCATTAAGATTTGGTGAAAAAAGTTTTGCTGAGATTTCAGCAAACTAGTAGTTTTTTGGAAGCTTGGCAACCCCTTTCAAACGAAAGTGTTTTGCGCCAGTTTCTGCTGGGGTACTTCAAGAAAAAACAAACCATAGAGATAGAACTTAGAACTACTTCATTTTGTCAAGTTTCAAGGAGCTAGCACAAACCGTGTTTGATTCAGAGTTTCAAACACATCTATCTATATAGCAGAAATCAGAGTGAAACCTAAAAATTCAAAGTGTTACTGGAAACGAACGCTTGAACCTAAAAGAGAGAAAGTTGGGCAGCCAAGTGGGATTAGTGAACTGATCATTACCACCAAGTATCATCAAGATTTGGTGAAAAAATGTTTGCTGAGATTTCAGAAAACTAGTAGTTTTTTGGAAGCTTGGCAACCTTTCAAACGAAAGTGTTTTCGCCAGTCTCTGCATGGGGTACTTCAAGAGGAAAACAAACCATAGAGATAGAAAAAAGAACTACTTCATTTGGTCAAGTTCAAGGAGCTAGCACAAACCGTGTTTGATTTAGAATTCCAAACACATCTATCTATGTAGGAGAAAACAGAGTGAACCTAAAACTCAAACTGTTACTGGAAACGAATGCTTCAACCTAGAAGATAAAATTGGGTAGCCAAGTGGGATTAGTGAACTGATCATTACCACCAAGTATCATTAAGATTTGGTGAAAAAACTTTTGCTGAGATTTCAGCAAACTAGTAGTTTTTTGGAAGCTTGGCCACTTCTTTCAAACGAAAGTGTTTTTGGCCAGTCTCTGCATGGTGTACTTCAAGAGGAAACAAACCATAGAGATGGAACATAGAACTACTTCATTTGGTCAAGTTTCAAGGAGCTAGCCCAAACCGTGTTTGATTTAGAGTTTCAAACACATCTATCTATATAGCAGAAAACAGAGTGAAACCTAAAAATTCAAAGTGTTACTGGAAACGAACGCTTGAACCTAGAAGAGTAAAAATTGGGCAGCCAAGTGGGATTAGTGAACTGATCATTACCACCAAGTATCATCAAGTTTTGGTGAAAAAATGTTTGCTGAGATTTCAGCAAACTAGTAGTTTTTGGAAGCTTGGCAACCCCTTTCAAACGAAAGTGTTTTTCGCCAGTCTCTGCATGGGGTACTTCAAGAGGAAACAAACCATAGAGATAGAAGTTAGAACTACTTCATTTTGTCAAGTTTCACGCAGCTAGCACAAACCGTGTTTGATTCAGAGATTCAAACACATCTATCTATATAGCAGAAAACAGAGTGAAACCTAAAAATTCAAAGTGTTACTGGAAACGAACGCTTGAACCTAGAAGAGTAAAAATTGGGCAGCCAAGTGGGCTTAGTGAACTGATCATTACCACCAAGTATCATCAAGATTTGGTGAAAAAACGTTTGCTGAGATTTCAGCAAACTAGTAGTTTTTTGGAAGCTTGGCAACCACTTTCAAACGAAAGTGTTTTTCGCCAGTCTCTGCATGGGGTACTTCAAGAGGAAACAAACCATAGAGATAGAACTTAGAACTACTTCATTTGGTCAAGTTTCAAGGAGCTAGCACAAACCGTGTTTGATTTAGAATTCCAAACACATCTATCTATGTAGGAGAAAACAGAGTGAAACCTAAAAATTCAAAGTGTTACTTTGAAACGAACGCTTGAACCTAGAAGAGTAAAAATTGGGCAGCCAAGTGGGCTTAGTGAACTGATCATTACCACCAAGTATCATCAAGATTTGGTGAAAAATGTTTGCTGAGATTTTAGCAAACTAGTAGTTTTTTTGGAAGCTTGGCAACCCCTTTCAAACGAAAGTGTTTTTCACCAGTCTCTGCATGGGGTAGTTCAAGAGGAAACAAACTATAGAGATAGAACTTAGAACTACTTCATTTTGTCAAGTTTCACGCAGCTAGCACAAACCGTGTTTGATTCAGAGTTTCAAACACATCTATCTATATAGCAGAAAACAGAGTGAAACCTAAAAATTCAAAGTGTTACTGGAAACGAACGCTTGAACCTAGAAGAGTGAAAGTTGGGCAGCCAAGTGGGATTAGTGAACTGATTATTACCACCAAGTATCATCAAGTTTTGGTGAAAAAATATTTGCTGAGATTTCAGCAAACTAGTAGTTTTTTGGACGCTTGGCAACCCCTTTCAAACGAAAGTGTTTTTCGCCAGTCTCTGCATGGGGTACTTCAAGAGGAAACAAACCATAGAGATAGAACTTAGAACTACTTCATTTGGTCAAGTTTCAAGGAGCTAGCACAAACCGTGTTTGATTTAGAATTCCAAACACATCTATCTATATAGCAGAAAACAGAGTGAAACCTAAAAATTCAAAGTGTTACTGGAAACGAACGCTTGAACCTAGAAGAGTGAAAGTTGGGCAGCCAAGTGGGATTAGTGAACTGATCATTACCACCAAGTATCATCGAGATTTGGTGAAAAAATGTTTGCTGAGATTACAGCAAACTAGTAGTTTTTTGGAAGCTTGGCAACCCCTTTCAAACGAAAGTGTTTTTCGCCAGTCTCTGCATGGGTTACTTCAAGAGGAAACAAACCATAGAGATAGAACTTAGAACTACTTCATTTTGTCAAGTTTCACGCAGCTAGCACAAACCGTGTTTGATTCAGAGTTTCAAACACATCTATCTATATAGCAGAAAACAGAGTGAAACCTAAAAATTCAAAGTGTTACTGGAAACGAACGCTTGAACCTAGAAGAGTGAAAGTTGGGCAGCCAAGTGGGATTAGTGAACTGATCATTACCACCAAGTATCATCAAGTTTTGGTGAAAAAATGTTTGCTGAGATTTAAGCAAACTAGTAGTTTTTTGGAAGCTTGGCAACCCCTTTCAAACGAAAGTGTTTTTCGCCAGTCTCTGCATGGGGTACTTCAAGAGGAAACAAACCATAGAGATAGAACTTAGAACTACTTCATTTGGTCAAGTTTCAAGGAGCTAGCACAAACAGTGTTTGATTTAGAATTCCAAACACAGCTATCTATGTAGCAGAAAACAGAGTGAAACCTAAAAATTCAAAGTGTTACTGGAAACGAACGCTTGAACCTACAAGAGTGAAAGTTGGGCAGCAAAGTGAGATTAGTGAACTGATCATTACCACCAAGTATCATCAAGATTTGGTGAAAAAATGTTTGCTGAGATTTCAGAAAACTAGTAGTTTTTTGGAAGCTTGGCAACCCCATTCAAACGAAAGTGTTTTTCGCCAGTTTCTGCATGGGGTACTTCAAGAGGAAACAAACCATAGAGATAGAACTTAGAACTACTTCATTTTGTCAAGTTTCAAGGAGCTAGCACAAACCGTGTTTGATTCAGAGTTTCAAACACATCTATCTATATAGCAGAAATCAGAGTGAAACCTAAAAATTCAAAGTGTTACTGGAACCAAAGCTTGAACCTAGAAGAGAGAAAGTTGGGCAGCCAAGTGGGATTAGTGAACTGATCATTACCACCAAGTATCATCAAGTTTTGGTGAAAAAATGTTTGCTGAGATTTCAGCAAACTAGTAGTTTTTTGGACGCTTGGCAACCCCTTTCAAACGAAAGTGTTTTTCGCCAGTCTCTGCATGGGGTACTTCAAGAGGAAACAAACCATAGAGATAGAACTTAGAACTACTTCATTTGGTCAAGTTCAAGGAGCTAGCACAAACCGTGTTTGATTTAGAATTCCAAACACATCTATCTATGTAGGAGAAAACAGAGTGAAACCTAAAACTCAAACTGTTACTGGAAACGAATGCTTCAACCTAGAAGAATAAAAATTGGGTAGCCAAGTGGGATTAGTGAACTGATCATTACCACCAAGTATCATTAAGATTTGGTGAAAAAAGTTTTGCTGAGATTTCAGCAAACTAGTAGTTTTTTGGAAGCTTGGCAACCCCTTTCAAACGAAAGTGTTTTGCGCCAGTTTCTGCATGGGGTACTTCAAGAGGAAACAAACCATAGAGATAGAACTTAGAACTACTTCATTTTGTCAAGTTTCAAGGAGCTAGCACAAACCGTGTTTGATTCAGAGTTTCAAACACATCTATCTATATAGCAGAAATCAGAGTGAAACCTAAAATTTCAAAGTGTTACTGGAAACGAACGCTTGAACCTAGAAGAGAGAAAGTTGGGCAGCCAAGTGGGATTAGTGAACTGATCATTACCACCAAGTATCATCAAGATTTGGTGAAAAAATGTTTGCTGAGATTTCAGAAAACTAGTAGTTTTTTGGAAGCTTGGCAACCCCTTTCAAACGAAAGTGTTTTTCGCCAGTCTCTGCATGGGGTACTTCAAGAGGAAACAAACCATAGAGATAGAACTTAGAACTACTTCATTTGGTCAAGTTCAAGGAGCTAGCACAAACCGTGTTTGATTTAGAATTCCAAACACATCTATCTATGTAGGAGAAAACAGAGTGAAACCTAAAACTCAAACTGTTACTGGAAACGAATGCTTCAACCTAGAAGAATAAAAATTGGGTAGCCAAGTGGGATTAGTGAACTGATCATTACCACCAAGTATCATTAAGATTTGGTGAAAAAAGTTTTGCTGAGATTTCAGCAAACTAGTAGTTTTTTGGAAGCTTGGCCACTTCTTTCAAACGAAAGTGTTTTTGGCCAGTCTCTGCATGGTGTACTTCAAGAGGAAACAAACCATAGAGATGGAACATAGAACTACTTCATTTGGTCAAGTTTCAAGGAGCTAGCCCAAACCGTGTTTGATTTAGAGTTTCAAACACATCTATCTATATAGCAGAAAACAGAGTGAATCCTAAAAATTCAAAGTGTTACTGGAAACGAACGCTTGAATCTAGAAGAGTAAAAATTGGGCAGCCAAGTGGGCTTAGTGAACTGATCATTACCACCAAGTATCATCAAGATTTGGTGAAAAAATGTTTGCTGAGATTTCAGCAAACTAGGAGTTTTTTGGAAGCTTGGCAACCCCTTTCAAACGAAAGTGTTTTTCGCCAGTCTCTGCATGGGGTACTTCAAGAGGAAACAAACCATAGAGATAGAACTTAGAACTACTTCATTTGGTCAAGTTTCAAGGAGCTAGCACAAACCGTGTTTGATTTAGAATTCCAAACACATCTATCTATATAGCAGAAAACAGAGTGAAACCTAAAAATTCAAAGTGTTACTGGAAACGAACGCTTGAACCTAGAAGAGTAAAAATTGGGCAGGGAAGTGGGCTTAGTGAACTGATCATTACCACCAAGTATCATCAAGATTTGGTGAAAAAATGTTTGCTGAGATTTCAGCAAACTAGTAGTTTTTTGGAAGCTTGGCAACCCCTTTCAAACGAAAGTGTTTTTCGCCAGTCTCTGCATGGGGTATTTCAAGAGGAAACAAACCATAGAGATAGAACTTAGAACTACTTCATTTGGTCAAGTTTGAAGGAGCTAGCACAAACCGTGTTTGATTTAGAGATTCAAACACATCTATCTATATAGCAGAAAACAGAGTGAAACCTAAAAATTCAAAGTGTTACTGGAAACGAACGCTTGAACCTAGAAGAGTAAAAATTGGGCAGCCAAGTGGGATTAGTGAACTGATCATTACCACCAATTATCATCAAGATTTGGTGAAAAAATGTTTGCTGAGATTTCAGCAAACTAGTAGTTTTTTGGAAGCTTGGCAACCCCTTTCAAATGAAAGTGTTTTTCGCCAGTCTCTGCATGGGGTACTTCAAGAGGAAACAAACCATAGAGATAGAACTTAGAAGTACTTCATTTGGTCAAGTTTCAAGGAGCTAGCACAAAACCGTGTTTGATTTAGAATTCCAAACACATCTATCTATAAGGCAGAAAACAGAGTGAAACCTAAAAATTCAAAGTGTTACTGGAAACGAACGCTTGAATCTAGAAGAGTAAAAATTGGGCAGCCAAGTGGGCTTAGTGAACTGATCATTACCACCAAGTATCATCAAGATTTGGTGAAAAAATATTTGCTGAGATTTCAGCAAACTAGTAGTTTTTTGGAAGCTTGGCAACCCCTTTCAAACGAAAGTGTTTTTCGTCAGTCTCTGCATGGGGTACTTCAAGAGGAAACAAACCATAGAGATAGAACTTAGAACTACTTCATTTGGTCAAGTTTCAAGGAGCTAGCACAAACCGTGTTTGATTTAGAATTCCAAACACATCTATCTATATAGCAGAAAACAGAGTGAAACCTAAAAATTCAAAGTGTTACTGGAAACGAACGCTTGAACCTAGAAGAGTAAAAATTGGGCAGCCAAGTGGGCTTAGTGAACTGATCATTACCAGCAAGTATCATCAAGATTTGGTGAAAAAATGTTTGCTGATTTTTCAGCAAACTAGTAGTTTTTTGGAAGCTTGGCAACCCCTTTCAAACGAAAGTGTTTTTCGCCAGTCTCTGCATGGGGTACTTCAAGAGGAAACAAACCATAGAGATAGAACTTAGAACTACTTCATTTTGTCAAGTTTCACGCAGCTAGCACAAACCGTGTTTGATTCAGAGTTTCAAACACATCTATCTATATAGCAGAAAACAGAGTGAAACCTAAAATTTCAAAGTGTTACTGGAAACGAACGCTTGAACCTAGAAGCGTGAAAGTTGGGCAGCCAAGTGGGATTAGTGAACTGATCATTACCACCAAGTATCATCAAGTTTTGGTGAAAAAATGTTTGCTGAGATTTCAGCAAACTAGTAGTTTTTTGGACGTTTGGCAACCCCTTTCAAACGAAAGTGTTTTTCGCCAGTCTCTGCATGGGGTACTTCAAGAGGAAACAAACCATAGAGATACAACTTAGAACTACTTCATTTGGTCAAGTTTCAAGGAGCTAGCACAAACCGTGTTTGAGTTAGAATTCCAAACACATCTATCTATATAGCAGAAAACAGAGTGAAACCTAAAAATTCAAAGTGTTAATGGAAACGAACGCTTGAACCTAGAAGAGTGAAAGTTGGGCAGCCAAGTGAGATTAGTGAACTGATCTTTACCACCAAGTATCATCAAGATTTGGTGAAAAAATGTTTGCTGAGATTTCAGCAAACTACTAGTTTTTTGGAAGCTTGGCAACCCCATTCAAACGATAGTGTTTTTCGCCAGTTTCTGCATGGGGTACTTCAAGAGGAAACAAACCATAGAGATAGAACTTAGAACTACTTCATTTGGTCAAGTTTCAAGGAGCTAGCACAAACCGTGTTTGATTTAGAATTCCAAACACATCTATCTATGTAGGAGAAAACAGAGTGAAACCTAAAACTCAAACTGTTACTGGAAACGAATGCTTCAACCTAGAAGAATAAAAATTGGGTAGCCAAGTGGGATTAGTGAACTGATCATTACCACCAAGTATCATTAAGATTTGGTGAAAAAAGTTTTGCTGAGATTTCAGCAAACTAGTAGTTTTTTGGAAGCTTGGCAACCCCTTTCAAACGAAAGTGTTTTTCGCCAGTCTCTGCATGGGGTACTTCAAGAGGAAACAAACCATAGAGATAGAACTTAGAAGTACTTCATTTGGTCAAGTTTCAAGGAGCTAGCACAAACCGTGTTTGATTTAGAATTCCAAACACATCTATCTATATAGCAGAAAACAGAGTGAAACCTAAAAATTCAAAGTGTTACTGGAAACGAACGCTTGAATCTAGAAGAGTAAAAATTGGGCAGCCAAGTGGGCTTAGTGAACTGATCATTACCACCAAGTATCATCATGATTTGGTGAAAAAATGTTTGCTGAGATTTCAGCAAACTAGTAGTATTTTGGAAGCTTGGCAACCCCTTTCAAACGAAAGTGTTTTTCGCCAGTCTCTGCATGGGGTACTTCAAGAGGAAACAAACCATAGAGATAGAACTTAGAACTACTTCATTTGGTCAACTTTCAAGGAGCTAGCACAAACCGTGTTTGATTTAGAGATTCAAACACATCTATCTATATAGCAGAAAACAGAGTGAAACCTAAAAATTCAAAGTGTTACTGGAAACGAACGCTTGAACCTAGAAGAGTAAAAATTGGGCAGCCAAGTGGGATTAGTGAACTGATCATTACCACCAAGTATCATCAAGATTTGGTGAAAAAATGTTTGCTGAGATTTCAGCAAACTAGTAGTTTTTTGGAAGCTTGGCAACCCCTTTCAAACGAAAGTGTTTTGCGCCAGTCTCTGCATGGGGTATTTCAAGAGGAAACAAACCATAGAGATAGAACTTAGAACTACTTCATTTGGTCAAGTTTCCAGGAGCTAGCACAAACCGTGTTTGATTTAGAGATTCAAACACATCTATCTATATAGCAGAAAACAGAGTGAAACCTAAAAATTCAAAGTGTTACTGGAAACGAACGCTTGAACCTAGAAGAGTAAAAATTGGGCAGCCAAGTGGGCTTAGTGAACTGATCATTACCACCAATTATCATCAAGATTTGGTGAAAAAATGTTTGCTGAGATTTCAGCAAACTAGTAGTTTTTTGGAAGCTTGGCAACCCCTTTCAAACGAAAGTGTTTTTCGCCAGTCTCTGCATGGGGTACTTCAAGAGGAAACAAACCATAGAGATAGAACTTAGAACTACTTCATTTGGTCAAGTTTCAAGGAGCTAGCACAAACCGTGTTTGATTTAGAATTCCAAACACATCTATCTATGTAGGAGAAAACAGAGTGAACCCTAAAATTTCAAACTGTTACTGGAAACGAATGCGTCAACCTAGAAGAATAAAAATTGGGTAGCCAAGTGGGATTAGTGAACTGATCATTACCACCAAGTATCATTAAGATTTGGTGAAAAAAGTTTTGCTGAGATTTCAGCAAACTAGTAGTTTTTTGGAAGCTTGGCCACTTCTTTCAAACGAAAGTGTTTTTCGCCAGTCTCTGCATGGTGTACTTCAATAGGAAACAAACCATAGAGATGGAAGAGAGAACTACTTCATTTGGTCAAGTTTCAAGGAGCTAGCACAAACCGTGTTTGATTTAGAGTTTCAAACACATCTATCTATATAGCAGAAAACAGAGTGAAACCTAAAAATTCAAAGTGTTACTGGAAACGAACGCTTGAACCTAGAAGAGTAAAAATTGGGCAGCCAAGTGGGATTAGTGAACTGATCATTACCACCAAGTATCATCAAGATTTGGTGAAAAAATGTTTGCTGAGATTTCAGCAAACTAGTAGTTTTTTGGACGCTTGGCAACCCCTTTCAAACGAAAGTGTTTTTCGCCAGTCTCTGCATGGGGTACTTCAAGAGGAAACAAACCATAGAGATAGAACTTAGAAGTACTTCATTTGGTCAAGTTTCAAGGAGCTAGCAAAAACCGTGTTTGATTTAGAGATTCAAACACATCTATCTATATAGCAGAAAACAGAGTGAAACTTAAAAATTCAAAGTGTTACTGGAAACGAACGCTTGAACCTAGAAGAGTAAAAATTGGTCAGCCAAGTGGGATTAGTGAACTGATCATTACCACCAAGTATCATCAAGATTTGGTGAAAAAATGTTTGCTGAGATTTCAGCAAACTAGTAGTTTTTTGGAAGCTTGGCAACCCCTTTCAAACGAAAGTGTTTTTCGCCAGGCCCTGCATGGGGTACTTCAAGAGGAAACAAACCATAGAGATAGAACTTAGAACTACTTCATTTGGTCAAGTTTCAAGGAGCTAGCACAAACCGTGTTTGATTTAGAATTCCAAACACATCTATCTATGTAGGAGAAAACAGAGTGAAACCTAAAATTTCAAACTGTTACTGGAAACGAATGCTTCAAACTAGAAGAATAAAAATTGGGTAGCCAAGTGGGATTAGTGAACTGATCATTACCACCAAGTATCATTAAGATTTGGTGAAAAAAGTTATGCTGAGATTTCAGCAAACTAGTAGATTTTTGGAAGCTTGGCCACTTCTTTCAAACGAAAGTGTTTTTCGCCAGTCTCTGTATGGTGTACTTCAAGAGGAAACAAACCATAGAGATGGAACATAGAACTACTTCATTTGGTCAAGTTTCAAGGAGCTAGCACAAACCGTGTTTGATTTAGAGTTTCAAACACATCTATCTATATAGCAGAAAACAGAGTGAAACCTAAAAATTCAAAGTGTTACTGGAAATGAACGCTTGAACCTAGAAGAGTAAAAATTGGGCAGCCAAGTGGGATTAGTGAACTGATCATTACCACCAAGTATCATCAAGATTTGGTTAAAAAATGTTTGCTGAGATTTCAGCAAACTAGTAGTTTTTTGGAAGCTTGGCAACCCCTTTCAAACGAAAGTGTTTTTCGCCAGTCTCTGCATGGGGTACTTCAAGAGGAAACAAACCATAGAGATAGAACTTAGAAGTACTTCATTTGGTCAAGTTTCAAGGAGCTAGCACAAACCGTGTTTGATTTAGAATTCCAAACACATCTATCTATATAGCAGAAAACAGAGTGAAACCTAAAAATTCAAAGTGTTACTGGAAACGAACGCTTGAACCTAGAAGAGTGAAAGTTGGGCAGCCAAGTGGGATTAGTGAACTGATCATTACCACCAAGTATCATCAAGATTTGGTGAAAAAATGTTTGCTGAGATTACAGCAAACTAGTAGTTTTTTGGACGCTTGGCAACCCCTTTCAAACGAAAGTGTTTTTCGCCAGTCTCTGCATGGGTTACTTCAAGAGGAAACAAACCATAGAGATAGAACTTAGAACTACTTCATTTTGTCAAGTTTCACGCAGCTAGCACAAACCGTGTTTGATTCAGAGTTTCAAACACATCTATCTATATAGCAGAAAACAGAGTGAAACCTAAAAATTCAAAGTGTTACTGGAAACGAACGCTTGAACCTAGAAGAGTGAAAGTTGGGCAGCCAAGTGGGATTAGTGAACTGATCATTACCACCAAGTATCATCAAGTTTTGGTGAAAAAATGTTTGCTGAGATTTCAGCAAACTAGTAGTTTTTTGGAAGCTTGGCAACCCCTTTCAAACGAAAGTGTTTTTCGCCAGTCTCTGCATGGGGTACTTCAAGAGGAAACAAACCATAGAGATAGAACTTAGAACTACTTCATTTGGTCAAGTTTCAAGGAGCTAGCAAAAACAGTGTTTGATTTAGAATTCCAAACACAGCTATCTATGTAGCAGAAAACAGAGTGAAACCTAAAAATTCAAAGTGTTACTGGAAACGAACGCTTGAACCTACAAGAGTAAAAGTTGGGCAGCCAAGTGAGATTAGTGAACTGATCATTACCACCAAGTATCATCAAGATTTGGTAAAAAAATTTTGCTGAGATTTCAGAAAACTAGTAGATTTTTGGAAGCTTGGCAACCCCATTCAAACGAAAGTGTTTTTCGCCAGTTTCTGCATGGGGTACTTCAAGAGGAAACAAACCATAGAGATAGAACTTAGAACTACTTCATTTTGTCAAGTTTCAAGGAGCTAGCACAAACCGTGTTTGATTCAGAGTTTCAAACACATCTATCTATATAGCAGAAAACAGAGTGAAACCTAAAAATTCAAAGTGTTACTGGAAACGAACGCTTGAACCTAGAAGAGAGAAAGTTGGGCAGCCAAGTGGGATTAGTGAACTGATCATTACCACCAAGTATCATCAAGTTTTGGTGAAAAAATGTTTGCTGAGATTTCAGCAAACTAGTAGTTTTTTGGACGCTTGGCAACCCCTTTCAAACGAAAGTGTTTTTCGCCAGTCTCTGCATGGGGTACTTCAAGAGGAAACAAACCATAGAGATAGAACTTAGAACTACTTCATTTGGTCAAGTTTCAAGGAGCTAGCACAAACAGTGTTTGATTTAGAATTCCAAACACAGCTATCTATGTAGCAGAAAACAGAGTGAAACCTAAAAATTCAAAGTGTTACTGGAAATGAACGCTTGAACGTAGAAGAGTGAAAGTTGGGCAGCCAAGTGAGATTAGTGAACTGATCATTACCACCAAGTATCATCAAGATTTGGTGAAAAAATGTTTGCTGAGATTTCAGCAAACTAGTAGTTTTTTGGAAGCTTGTCAACCCCTTTCAAACGAAAGTGTTTTTCGCCAGTCTCTGCATGGGTAATTCAATAGGAAACAAACCATAGAGATAGAACTTAGAACTACTTCATTTGGTCAAGTTTCAAGGAGCTAGCACAAACCGTGTTTGATTTAGAATTCCAAACACATCTATCTATGTAGGAGAAAACAGAGTGAAACCTAAAACTCAAACTGTTACTGGAAACGAATGCTTCAACCTAGAAGAATAAAAATTGGGTAGCCAAGTGGGATTGGTGAACTGATCATTACCACCAAGTATCATTAAGATTTGGTGAAAAAAGTTATGCTGAGATTTCAGCAAACTAGTAGTTTTTTGGAAGCTTGGCCACTTCTTTCAAACGAAAGTGTTTTTCGCCAGTCTCTGCATGGTGTACTTCAAGAGGAAACAAACCATAGAGATGGAACATAGAACTACTTCATTTGGTCAAGTTTCAAGGAGCTAGCACAAACCGTGTTTGATTTAGAGTTTCAAACACATCTATCTATATAGCAGAAAACAGAGTGAAACCTAAAAATTCAAAGTGTTACTGGAAACGAACGCTTGAACCTAGAAGAGTAAAAATTGGGCAGCCAAGTGGGATTAGTGTACTGATCATTACCACCAAGTATCATCAAGATTTGGTGAAAAAATGTTTGCTGAGATTTCAGCAAACTAGTAGTTTTTTGGAAGCTTGGCAACCCCTTTCAAACGAAAGTGTTTTTCGCCAGTCTCTGCATGGGGTACTTCAAGAGGAAACAAACCATAGAGATAGAACTTAGAAGTACTTCATTTGGTCAAGTTTCAAGGAGCTAGCACAAACCGTGTTTGATTTAGAATTCCAAACACATGTATCTATATAGCAGAAAACAGAGTGAAACCTAAAAATTCAAAGTGTTACTGGAAACGAACGCTTGAATCTAGAAGAGTAAAAATTGGGCAGCCAAGTGGGCTTAGTGAACTGATCATTACCACCAAGTATCATCAAGATTTGGTGAAAAAATGTTTGCTGAGATTTCAGCAAACTAGTAGTTTTTTGGAAGCTTGGCAACCCCTTTCAAACGAAAGTGTTTTTCGCCAGTCTCTGCATGGGGTACTTCAAGAGGAAACAAACCATAGAGATAGAACTTAGAACTACTTCATTTGGTCAAGTTTCAAGGAGCTAGCACAAACCGTGTTTGATTTAGAATTCCAAACACATCTATCTATATAGCAGAAAACAGAGTGAAACCTAAAAATTCAAAGTGTTACTGGAAACGAACGCTTGAATCTAGAAGAGTAAAAATTGGGCAGCCAAGTGGGCTTAGTGAACTGATCATTACCACCAAGTATCATCAAGATTTGGTGAAAAAATGTTTGCTGAGATTTCAGAAAACTAGTAGTTTTTTGGAAGCTTGGCAACCCCTTTCATACGAAAGTGTTTTGCGCCAGTCTCTGCATGGGGTATTTCAAGAGGAAACAAACCATAGAGATAGAACTTAGAAGTACTTCATTTGGTCAAGTTTCAAGGAGCTAGCACAAACCGTGTTTGTTTTAGAGATTCAAACACATCTATCTATATAGCAGAAAACAGAGTGAAACCTAAAAATTCAAAGTGTTACTGGAAACGAACGCTTGAACCTAGAAGAGTAAAAATTGGGCAGCCAAGTGGGCTTAGTGAACTGATCATTACCACCAAGTATCATCAAGATTTGGTGAAAAAATGTTTGCTGAGATTTCAGCAAACTAGTAGTTTTTTTGGAAGCTTGGCAACCCCTTTCAAACGAAAGTGTTTTTCACCAGTCTCTGCATGGGGTAGTTCAAGAGGAAACAAACTATAGAGATAGAACTTAGAACTACTTCATTTTGTCAAGTTTCACGCAGCTAGCACAAACCGTGTTTGATTCAGAGTTTCAAACACATCTATCTATATAGCAGAAAACAGAGTGAAACCTAAAAATTCAAAGTGTTACTGGAAACGAACGCTTGAACCTAGAAGAGTGAAAGTTGGGCAGCCAAGTGGGATTAGTGAACTGATTATTACCACCAAGTATCATCAAGTTTTGGTGAAAAAATATTTGCTGAGATTTCAGCAAACTAGTAGTTTTTTGGACGCTTGGCAACCCCTTTCAAACGAAAGTGTTTTTCGCCAGTCTCTGCATGGGGTACTTCAAGAGGAAACAAACCATAGAGATAGAACTTAGAACTACTTCATTTGGTCAAGTTTCAAGGAGCTAGCACAAACCGTGTTTGATTTAGAATTCCAAACACATCTATCTATATAGCAGAAAACAGAGTGAAACCTAAAAATTCAAAGAGTTACTGGAAACGAACGCTTGAACCTAGAAGAGTGAAAGTTGGGCAGCCAAGTGGGATTAGTGAACTGATCATTACCACCAAGTATCATCAAGATTTGGTGAAAAAATGTTTGCTGAGATTACAGCAAACTAGTAGTTTTTTGGAAGCTTGGCAACCCCTTTCAAACGAAAGTGTTTTTCGCCAGTCTCTGCATGGGTTACTTCAAGAGGAAACAAACCATAGAGATAGAACTTAGAACTACTTCATTTTGTCAAGTTTCACGCAGCTAGCACAAACCGTGTTTGATTCAGAGTTTCAAACACATCTATCTATATAGCAGAAAACAGAGTGAAACCTAAAAATTCAAAGTGTTACTGGAAACGAACGCTTGAACCTAGAAGAGTGAAAGTTGGGCAGCCAAGTGGGATTAGTGAACTGATCATTACCACCAAGTATCATCAAGTTTTGGTGAAAAAATGTTTGCTGAGATTTCAGCAAACTAGTAGTTTTTTGGAAGCTTGGCAACCCCTTTCAAACGAAAGTGTTTTTCGCCAGTCTCTGCATGGGGTACTTCAAGAGGAAACAAACCATAGAGATAGAACTTAGAACTACTTCATTTGGTCAAGTTTCAAGGAGCTAGCACAAACAGTGTTTGATTTAGAATTCCAAACACAGCTATCTATGTAGCAGAAAACAGAGTGAAACCTAAAAATTCAAAGTGTTACTGGAAACGAACGCTTGAACCTACAAGAGTGAAAGTTGGGCAGCCAAGTGAGATTAGTGAACTGATCATTACCACCAAGTATCATCAAGATTTGGTGAAAAAATGTTTGCTGAGATTTCAGAAAACTAGTAGTTTTTTGGAAGCTTGGCAACCCCATTCAAACGAAAGTGTTTTTCGCCAGTTTCTGCATGGGGTACTTCAAGAGGAAACAAACCATAGAGATAGAACTTAGAACTACTTCATTTTGTCAAGTTTCAAGGAGCTAGCACAAACCGTGTTTGATTCAGAGTTTCAAACACATCTATCTATATAGCAGAAATCAGAGTGAAACCTAAAAATTCAAAGTGTTACTGGAAACGAACGCTTGAACCTAGAAGAGAGAAAGTTGGGCAGCCAAGTGGGATTAGTGAACTGATCATTACCACCAAGTATCATCAAGTTTTGGTGAAAAAATGTTTGCTGAGATTTCAGCAAACTAGTAGTTTTTTGGACGCTTGGCAACCCCTTTCAAACGAAAGTGTTTTTCGCCAGTCTCTGCATGGGGTACTTCAAGAGGAAACATACCATAGAGATAGAACTTAGAACTACTTCATTTGGTCAAGTTCAAGGAGCTAGCACAAACCGTGTTTGATTTAGAATTCCAAACACATCTATCTATGTAGGAGAAAACAGAGTGAAACCTAAAACTCAAACTGTTACTGGAAACGAATGCTTCAACCTAGAAGAATAAAAATTGGGTAGCCAAGTGGGATTAGTGAACTGATCATTACCACCAAGTATCATTAAGATTTGGTGAAAAAAGTTTTGCTGAGATTTCAGCAAACTAGTAGTTTTTTGGAAGCTTGGCAACCCCTTTCAAACGAAAGTGTTTTGCGCCAGTTTCTGCATGGGGTACTTCAAGAGGAAACAAACCATAGAGATAGAACTTAGAACTACTTCATTTTGTCAAGTTTCAAGGAGCTAGCACAAACCCTCTTTGATTCAGAGTTTCAAACACATCTATCTATATAGCAGAAATCAGAGTGAAACCTAAAATTTCAAAGTGTTACTGGAAACGAACGCTTGAACCTAGAAGAGAGAAAGTTGGGCAGCCAAGTGGGATTAGTGAACTGATCATTACCACCAAGTATCATCAAGATTTGGTGAAAAAATGTTTGCTGAGATTTCAGAAAACTAGTAGTTTTTTGGAAGCTTGGCAACCCCTTTCAAACGAAAGTGTTTTTCGCCAGTCTCTGCATGGGGTACTTCAAGAGGAAACAAACCATAGAGATAGAACTTAGAACTACTTCATTTGGTCAAGTTCAAGGAGCTAGCACAAACCGTGTTTGATTTAGAATTCCAAACACATCTATCTATGTAGGAGAAAACAGAGTGAAACCTAAAACTCAAACTGTTACTGGAAACGAATGCTTCAACCTAGAAGAATAAAAATTGGGTAGCCAAGTGGGATTAGTGAACTGATCATTACCACCAAGTATCATTAAGATTTGGTGAAAAAAGTTTTGCTGAGATTTCAGCAAACTAGTAGTTTTTTGGAAGCTTGGCCACTTCTTTCAAACGAAAGTGTTTTTGGCCAGTCTCTGCATGGTGTACTTCAAGAGGAAACAATCCATAGAGATGGAACATAGAACTACTTCATTTGGTCAAGTTTCAAGGAGCTAGCCCAAACCGTGTTTGATTTAGAGTTTCAAACACATCTATCTATATAGCAGAAAACAGAGTGAAACCTAAAAATTCAAAGTGTTACTGGAAACGAACGCTTGAATCTAGAAGAGTAAAAATTGGGCAGCCAAGTGGGCTTAGTGAACTGATCATTACCACCAAGTATCATCAAGATTTGGTGAAAAAATGTTTGCTGAGATTTCAGCAAACTAGGAGTTTTTTGGAAGCTTGGCAACCCCTTTCAAACGAAAGTGTTTTTCGCCAGTCTCTGCATGGGGTACTTCAAGAGGAAACAAACCATAGAGATAGAACTTAGAACTACTTCATTTGGTCAAGTTTCAAGGAGCTAGCACAAACCGTGTTTGATTTAGAATTCCAAACACATCTATCTATATAGCAGAAAACAGAGTGAAACCTAAAAATTCAAAGTGTTACTGGAAACGAACGCTTGAACCTAGAAGAGTAAAAATTGGGCAGGGAAGTGGGCTTAGTGAACTGATCATTACCACCAAGTATCATCAAGATTTGGTGAAAAAATGTTTGCTGAGATTTCAGCAAACTAGTAGTTTTTTGGAAGCTTGGCAACCCCTTTCAAACGAAAGTGTTTTTCGCCAGTCTCTGCATGGGGTATTTCAAGAGGAAACAAACCATAGAGATAGAACTTAGAACTACTTCATTTGGTCAAGTTTGAAGGAGCTAGCACAAACCGTGTTTGATTTAGAGATTCAAACACATCTATCTATATAGCAGAAAACAGAGTGAAACCTAAAAATTCAAAGTGTTACTGGAAACGAACGCTTGAACCTAGAAGAGTAAAAATTGGGCAGCCAAGTGGGATTAGTGAACTGATCATTACCACCAATTATCATCAAGATTTGGTGAAAAAATGTTTGCTGAGATTTCAGCAAACTAGTAGTTTTTTGGAAGCTTGGCAACCCCTTTCAAATGAAAGTGTTTTTCGCCAGTCTCTGCATGGGGTACTTCAAGAGGAAACAAACCATAGAGATAGAACTTAGAAGTACTTCATTTGGTCAAGTTTCAAGGAGCTAGCACAAACCGTGTTTGATTTAGAATTCCAAACACATCTATCTATATAGCAGAAAACAGAGTGAAACCTAAAAATTCAAAGTGTTACTGGAAACGAACGCTTGAATCTAGAAGAGTAAAAATTGGGCAGCCAAGTGGGCTTAGTGAACTGATCATTACCACCAAGTATCATCAAGATTTGGTGAAAAAATGTTTGCTGAGATTTCAGCAAACTAGTAGTTTTTTGGAAGCTTGGCAACCCCTTTCAAACGAAAGTGTTTTTCGCCAGTCTCTGCATGGGGTACTTCAAGAGGAAACAAACCATAGAGATAGAACTTAGAACTACTTCATTTGGTCAAGTTTCAAGGAGCTAGCACAAACCGTGTTTGATTTAGAATTCCAAACACATCTATCTATATAGCAGAAAACAGAGTGAAACCTAAAAATTCAAAGTGTTACTGGAAACGAACGCTTGAACCTAGAAGAGTAAAAATTGGGCAGCCAAGTGGGCTTAGTGAACTGATCATTACCAGCAAGTATCATCAAGATTTGGTGAAAAAATGTTTGCTGATTTTTCAGCAAACTAGTAGTTTTTTGGAAGCTTGGCAACCCCTTTCAAACGAAAGTGTTTTTCGACAGTCTCTGCATGGGGTACTTCAAGAGGAAACAAACCATAGAGATAGAACTTAGAACTACTTCATTTTGTCAAGTTTCACGCAGCTAGCACAAACCGTGTTTGATTCAGAGTTTCAAACACATCTATCTATATAGCAGAAAACAGAGTGAAACCTAAAATTTCAAAGTGTTACTGGAAACGAACGCTTGAACCTAGAAGCGTGAAAGTTGGGCAGCCAAGTGGGATTAGTGAACTGATCATTACCACCAAGTATCATCAAGTTTTGGTGAAAAAATATTTGCTGAGATTTCAGCAAACTAGTAGTTTTTTGGACGTTTGGCAACCCCTTTCAAACGAAAGTGTTTTTCGCCAGTCTCTGCATGGGGTACTTCAAGAGGAAACAAACCATAGAGATACAACTTAGAACTACTTCATTTGGTCAAGTTTCAAGGAGCTAGCACAAACCGTGTTTGAGTTAGAATTCCAAACACATCTATCTATATAGCAGAAAACAGAGTGAAACCTAAAAATTCAAAGTGTTAATGGAAACGAACGCTTGAACCTAGAAGAGTGAAAGTTGGGCAGCCAAGTGAGATTAGTGAACTGATCTTTACCACCAAGTATCATCAAGATTTGGTGAAAAAATGTTTGCTGAGATTTCAGCAAACTAGTAGTTTTTTGGAAGGTTGGCAACCCCTTTCAAACGATAGTGTTTTTCGCCAGTTTCTGCATGGGGTACTTCAAGAGGAAACAAACCATAGAGATAGAACTTAGAACTACTTCATTTGGTCAAGTTTCAAGGAGCTAGCACAAACCGTGTTTGATTTAGATTTCCAAACACATCTATCTATATAGCAGAAAACAGAGTGAAACCTAAAAATTCAAAGTGTTACTGGAAACGAACGCTTGAACCTAGAAGAGTGAAAGTTGGGCAGCCAAGTGGGATTAGTGAACTGATCATTACCACCAAGTATCATCAAGATTTGGTGAAAAAATGTTTGCTGAGATTACAGCAAACTAGTAGTTTTTTGGACGCTTGGCAACCCCTTTCAAACGAAAGTGTTTTTCGCCAGTCTCTGCATGGGTTACTTCAAGAGGAAACAAACCATAGAGATAGAACTTAGAACTACTTCATTTTGTCAAGTTTCACGCAGCTAGCACAAACCGTGTTTGATTCAGAGTTTCAAACACATCTATCTATATAGCAGAAAACAGAGTGAAACCTAAAAATTCAAAGTGTTACTGGAAACGAACGCTTGAACCTAGAAGAGTGAAAGTTGGGCAGCCAAGTGGGATTAGTGAACTGATCATTACCACCAAGTATCATCAAGTTTTGGTGAAAAAATGTTTGCTGAGATTTCAGCAAACTAGTAGTTTTTTGGAAGCTTGGCAACCCCTTTCAAACGAAAGTGTTTTTCGCCAGTCTCTGCATGGGGTACTTCAAGAGGAAACAAACCATAGAGATAGAACTTAGAACTACTTCATTTGGTCAAGTTTCAAGGAGCTAGCAAAAACAGTGTTTGATTTAGAATTCCAAACACAGCTATCTATGTAGCAGAAAACAGAGTGAAACCTAAAAATTCAAAGTGTTACTGGAAACGAACGCTTGAACCTACAAGAGTGAAAGTTGGGCAGCCAAGTGAGATTAGTGAACTGATCATTACCACCAAGTATCATCAAGATTTGGTAAAAAAATTTTGCTGAGATTTCAGAAAACTAGTAGATTTTTGGAAGCTTGGCAACCCCATTCAAACGAAAGTGTTTTTCGCCAGTTTCTGCATGGGGTACTTCAAGAGGAAACAAACCATAGAGATAGAACTTAGAACTACTTCATTTTGTCAAGTTTCAAGGAGCTAGCACAAACCGTGTTTGATTCAGAGTTTCAAACACATCTATCTATATAGCAGAAAACAGAGTGAAACCTAAAAATTCAAAGTGTTACTGGAAACGAACGCTTGAACCTAGAAGAGAGAAAGTTGGGCAGCCAAGTGGGATTAGTGAACTGATCATTACCACCAAGTATCATCAAGTTTTGGTGAAAAAATGTTTGCTGAGATTTCAGCAAACTAGTAGTTTTTTGGACGCTTGGCAACCCCTTTCAAACGAAAGTGTTTTTCGCCAGTCTCTGCATGGGGTACTTCAAGAGGAAACAAACCATAGAGATAGAACTTAGAACTACTTCATTTGGTCAAGTTTCAAGGAGCTAGCACAAACAGTGTTTGATTTAGAATTCCAAACACAGCTATCTATGTAGCAGAAAACAGAGTGAAACCTAAAAATTCAAAGTGTTACTGGAAATGAACGCTTGAACGTAGAAGAGTGAAAGTTGGGCAGCCAAGTGAGATTAGTGAACTGATCATTACCACCAAGTATCATCAAGATTTGGTGAAAAAATGTTTGCTGAGATTTCAGCAAACTAGTAGTTTTTTGGAAGCTTGGCAACCCCTTTCAAACGAAAGTGTTTTTCGCCAGTCTCTGCATGGGTAATTCAATAGGAAACAAACCATAGAGATAGAACTTAGAACTACTTCATTTGGTCAAGTTTCAAGGAGCTAGCACAAACCGTGTTTGATTTAGAATTCCAAACACATCTATCTATGTAGGAGAAAACAGAGTGAAACCTAAAACTCAAACTGTTACTGGAAACGAATGCTTCAACCTAGAAGAATAAAAATTGGGTAGCCAAGTGGGATTGGTGAACTGATCATTACCACCAAGTATCATTAAGATTTGGTGAAAAAAGTTATGCTGAGATTTCAGCAAACTAGTAGTTTTTTGGAAGCTTGGCCACTTCTTTCAAACGAAAGTGTTTTTCGCCAGTCTCTGCATGGTGTACTTCAAGAGGAAACAAACCATAGAGATGGAACATAGAACTACTTCATTTGGTCAAGTTTCAAGGAGCTAGCACAAACCGTGTTTGATTTAGAGTTTCAAACACATCTATCTATATAGCAGAAAACAGAGTGAAACCTAAAAATTCAAAGTGTTACTGGAAACGAACGCTTGAACCTAGAAGAGTAAAAATTGGGCAGCCAAGTGGGATTAGTGTACTGATCATTACCACCAAGTATCATCAAGATTTGGTGAAAAAATGTTTGCTGAGATTTCAGCAAACTAGTAGTTTTTTGGAAGCTTGGCAAAACCTTTCAAACGAAAGTGTTTTTCGCCAGTCTCTGCATGGGGTACTTCAAGAGGAAACAAACCATAGAGATAGAACTTAGAACTACTTCATTTGGTCAAGTTTCAAGGAGCTAGCACAAACAGTGTTTGATTTAGAATTCCAAACACAGCTATCTATGTAGCAGAAAACAGAGTGAAACCTAAAAATTCAAAGTGTTACTGGAAACGAACGCTTGAACCTACAAGAGTGAAAGTTGGGCAGCCAAGTGAGATTAGTGAACTGATCATTACCACCAAGTATCATCAAGATTTGGTGAAAAAAATGTTGCTGAGATTTCAGAAAACTAGTAGATTTTTGGAAGCTTGGCAACCCCATTCAAACGAAAGTGTTTTTCGCCAGTTTCTGCATGGGGTACTTCAAGAGGAAACAAACCATAGAGATAGAACTTAGAACTACTTCATTTTGTCAAGTTTCAAGGAGCTAGCACAAACCGTGTTTGATTCAGAGTTTCAAACACATCTATCTATATAGCAGAAAACAGAGTGAAACCTAAAAATTCAAAGTGTTACTGGAAACGAACGCTTGAACCTAGAAGAGAGAAAGTTGGGCAGCCAAGTGGGATTAGTGAACTGATCATTACCACCAAGTATCATCAAGTTTTGGTGAAAAAATGTTTGCTGAGATTTCAGCAAACTAGTAGTTTTTTGGACGATTGGCAACCCCTTTCAAACGAAAGTGTTTTTCGCCAGTCTCTGCATGGGGTACTTCAAGAGGAAACAAACCATAGAGATAGAACTTAGAACTACTTCATTTGGTCAAGTTTCAAGGAGCTAGTACAAACCGTGTTTGATTTAGAATTCCAAACACATCTATCTATGTAGGAGAAAACAGAGTGAAACCTAAAACTCAAACTGTTACTGGAAACGAATGCTTCAACCTAGAAGAATAAAAATTGGGTAGCCAAGTGGGATTGGTGAACTGATCATTACCACCAAGTATCATTAAGATTTGGTGAAAAAAGTTATGCTGAGATTTCAGCAAACTAGTAGTTTTTTGGAAGCTTGGCCACTTCTTTCAAACGAAAGTGTTTTTCGCCAGTCTCTGCATGGTGTACTTCAAGAGGAAACAAACCATAGAGATGGAACATAGAACTACTTCATTTGGTCAAGTTTCAAGGAGCTAGCACAAACCGTGTTTGATTTAGAGTTTCAAACACATCTATCTATATAGCAGAAAACAGAGTGAAACCTAAAAATTCAAAGTGTTACTGGAAACGAACGCTTGAACCTAGAAGAGTAAAAATTGGGCAGCCAAGTGGGATTAGTGTACTGATCATTACCACCAAGTATCATCAAGATTTGGTGAAAAAATGTTTGCTGAGATTTCAGCAAACTAGTAGTTTTTTGGAAGCTTGGCAACCCCTTTCAAACGAAAGTGTTTTTCGCCAGTCTCTGCATGGGGTACTTCAAGAGGAAACAAACCATAGAGATAGAACTTAGAAGTACTTCATTTGGTCAAGTTTCAAGGAGCTAGCACAAACCGTGTTTGATTTAGAATTCCAAACACTTCTATCTATATAGCAGAAAACAGAGTGAAACCTAAAAATTCAAAGTGTTACTAGAAACGTACGCTTGAACCTAGAAGAGTGAAAGATGGGCAGCCAAGTGGGATTAGTGAACTGATCATTACCACCAAGTATCATCAAGTTTTGGTGAAAAAATGTTTGCTGAGGTTTCAGCAAACTAGTAGTTTTTTGGAAGGTTGGCAACCCCTTTCAAACGAAAGTGTTTTTCGCCAGTCTCTGCATGGGGTACTTCAAGAGGAAACAAACCATAGAGATAGAACTTAGAACTACTTCATTTGGTCAAGTTTCAAGGAGCTAGCACAAACCGTGTTTGATTTAGATTTCCAAACACATCTATCTATATAGCAGAAAACAGAGTGAAACCTAAAAATTCAAAGTGTTACTGGAAACGAACGCTTGAACCTAGAAGAGTGAAAGTTGGGCAGCCAAGTGGGATTAGTGAACTGATCATTACCACCAAGTATCATCAAGATTTGGTGAAAAAATGTTTGCTGAGATTACAGCAAACTAGTAGTTTTTTGGAAGCTTGGCAACCCCTTTCAAACGAAAGTGTTTTTCGCCAGTCTCTGCATGGGTTACTTCAAGAGGAAACAAACCATAGAGATAGAACTTAGAACTACTTCATTTTGTCAAGTTTCACGCAGCTAGCACAAACCGTGTTTGATTCAGAGTTTCAAACACATCTATCTATATAGCAGAAAACAGAGTGAAACCTAAAAATTCAAAGTGTTACTGGAAACGAACGCTTGAACCTAGAAGAGTGAAAGTTGGGCAGCCAAGTGGGATTAGTGAACTGATCATTACCACCAAGTATCATCAAGTTTTGGTGAAAAAATGTTTGCTGAGATTTCAGCAAACTAGTAGTTTTTTGGAAGCTTGGCAACCCCTTTCAAACGAAAGTGTTTTTCGCCAGTCTCTGCATGGGGTACTTCAAGAGGAAACAAACCATAGAGATAGAACTTAGAACTACTTCATTTGGTCAAGTTTCAAGGAGCTAGCACAAACAGTGTTTGATTTAGAATTCCAAACACAGCTATCTATGTAGCAGAAAACAGAGTGAAACCTAAAAATTCAAAGTGTTACTGGAAACGAACGCTTGAACCTACAAGAGTGAAAGTTGGGCAGCCAAGTGAGATTAGTGAACTGATCATTACCACCAAGTATCATCAAGATTTGGTGAAAAAAATGTTGCTGAGATTTCAGAAAACTAGTAGATTTTTGGAAGCTTGGCAACCCCATTCAAACGAAAGTGTTTTTCGCCAGTTTCTGCATGGGGTACTTCAAAGGAAACAAACCATAGAGATAGAACTTAGAACTACTTCATTTTGTCAAGTTTCAAGGAGCTAGCACAAACCGTGTTTGATTCAGAGTTTCAAACACATCTATCTATATAGCAGAAAACAGAGTGAAACCTAAAAATTCAAAGTGTTACTGGAAACGAACGCTTGAACCTAGAAGAGTAAAAATTGGGCAGCCAAGTGGGCTTAGTGAACTGATCATTACCACCAAGTATCATCAAGATTTGGTGAAAAAATGTTTGCTGAGATTTCAGCAAACTAGTAGTTTTTTGGAAGCTTGGCAACCCCTTTCAAACGAAAGTGTTTTGCGCCAGTCTCTGCATTGGGTATTTCAAGAGGACACAAACCATAGAGATAGAACTTAGAACTACTTCATTTGGTCAAGTTTCCAGGAGCTAGCACAAACCGTGTTTGATTTAGAGATTCAAACACATCTATCTATATAGCAGAAAACAGAGTGAAACCTAAAAATTCAAAGTGTTACTGGAAACGAACTCTTGAACCTAGAAGAGTAAAAATTGGGCAGCCAAGTGGGCTTAGTGAACTGATCATTACCACCAATTATCATCAAGATTTGGTGAAAAAATGTTTGCTGAGATTTCAGCAAACTAGTAGTTTTTTGGAAGCTTGGCAACCCCTTTCAAACGAAAGTGTTTTTCGCCAGTCTCTGCATGGGGTACTTCAAGAGGAAACAAACCATAGAGATAGAACTTAGAACTACTTCATTTGGTCAAGTTTCAAGGAGCTAGCACAAACCGTGTTTGATTTAGAATTCCAAACACATCTATCTATGTAGGAAAAAACAGAGTGAAACCTAAAATTTCAAACTGTTACTGGAAACAAATGCGTCAACCTAGAAGAATAAAAATTGGGTAGCCAAGTGGGATTAGTGAACTGATCATTACCACCAAGTATCATTAAGATTTGGTGAAAAAAGTTTTGCTGAGATTTCAGCAAACTAGTAGTTTTTTGGAAGCTTGGCCACTTCTTTCAAACGAAAGTGTTTTTCGCCAGTCTCTGAATGGTGTACTTCAAGAGGAAACAAACCATAGAGATGGAACATAGAACTACTTCATTTGGTCAAGTTTCAAGGAGCTAGCACAAACCGTGTTTGATTTAGAGTTTCAAACACATCTATCTATATAGCAGAAAACAGAGTGAAACCTAAAAATTCAAAGTGTTACTGGAAATGAACGCTTGAACCTAGAAGAGTAAAAATTGGGCAGCCAAGTGGGATTAGTGAACTGATCATTACCACCAAGTATCATCAAGATTTGGTGAAAAAATGTTTGCTGAGATTTCAGCAAACTAGTAGTTTTTTGGAAGCTTGGCAACCCCTTTCAAACGAAAGTGTTTTTCGCCAGTCTCTGCATGGGGTACTTCAAGAGGAAACAAACCATAGAGATAGAACTTAGAAGTACTTCATTTGGTCAAGTTTCAAGGAGCTAGCACAAACCGTGTTTGATTTAGAATTCCAAACACATCTATCTATATAGCAGAAAACAGAGTGAAACCTAAAAATTCAAAGTGTTACTGGAAACGAACGCTTGAATCTAGAAGAGTAAAAATTGGGCAGCCAAGTGGGCTTAGTGAACTGATCATTACCACCAAGTATCATCAAGATTTGGTGAAAAAATGTTTGCTGAGATTTCAGCAAACTAGTAGTTTTTTGGTAGCTTGGCAACCCCTTTCAAACGAAAGTGTTTTTCGCCAGTCTCTGCATGGGGTACTTCAAGAGGAAACAAACCATAGAGATAGAACTTAGAACTACTTCATTTTGTCAAGTTTCAAGGAGCTAGCACAAACCGTGTTTGATTTAGATTTCCAAACACATCTATCTATATAGCAGAAAACAGAGTGAAACCTAAAAATTCAAAGTGTTACTGGAAACGAACGCGTGAACCTAGAAGAGTGAAAGTTGGGCAGCCAAGTGGGATTAGTGAACTGATCATTACCACCAAGTATCATCAAGATTTGGTGAAAAAATGTTTGCTGAGATTTCAGCAAACTAGTAGTTTTTTGGAAGCTTGGCAACCCCTTTCAAACGAAAGTGTTTTTCGCCAGTCTCTGCATGGGGTACTTCAAGAGGAAACAAACAATAGAGATAGAACTTAGAACTACTTCATTTTGTCAAGTTTCACGCAGCTAGCACAAACCGTGTTTGATTCAGAGTTTCAAACACATCTATCTATATAGCAGAAAACAGAGTGAAACCTAAAAATTCAAAGTGTTACTGGAAACGAACGCTTGAACCTAGAAGAGTGAAAGTTGGGCAGCCAAGTGGGATTAGTGAACTGATCATTACCACCAAGTATCATCAAGTTTTGGTGAAAAAATGTTTGCTGAGATTTCAGCAAACTAGTAGTTTTTTGGAAGCTTGGCAACCCCTTTCAAACGAAAGTGTTTTTCGCCAGTCTCTGCATGGGGTACTTCAAGAGGAAACAAACCATAGAGATAGAACTTAGAACTACTTCATTTGGTCAAGTTTCAAGGAGCTAGCACAAACAGTGTTTGATTTAGAATTCCAAACACAGCTATCTATGTAGCAGAAAACAGAGTGAAACCTAAAAATTCAAAGTGTTACTGGAAACGAACGCTTGAACCTAGAAGAGTAAAAATTGGGCAGCCAAGTGGGCTTAGTGAACTGATCATTACCACCAAGTATCATCAAGATTTGGTGAAAAAATGTTTACTGAGATTTCAGAAAACTAGTAGTTTTTTGGAAGCTTGGCAACCCCATTCAAACGAAAGTGTTTTTTGCCAGTTTCTGCATGGGGTACTTCAAGAGAAAACAAACCATAGAGATAGAACTTAGAACTACTTCATTTTGTCAAGTTTCAAGGAGCTAGCACAAACCGTGTTTGATTCAGAGTTTCAAACACATCTATCTATATAGCAGAAAACAGAGTGAAACCTAAAAATTCAAAGTGTTACTGGAAACGAACGCTTGAACCTAGAAGAGAGAAAGTTGGGCAGCCAAGTGGGATTAGTGAACTGATCATTACCACAAGTATCATCAAGTTTTGGTGAAAAAATGTTTGCTGAGATTTCAGCAAACTAGTAGTTTTTTGGACGCTTGGCAACCCCTTTCAAACGAAAGTGTTTTTCGCCAGTCTCTGCATGGGGTACTTCAAGAGGAAACAAACCATAGAGATAGAACTTAGAACTACTTCATTTGGTCAAGTTTCAAGGAGCTAGCACAAACAGTGTTTGATTTAGAATTCCAAACACAGCTATCTATGTAGCAGAAAACAGAGTGAAACCTAAAAATTCAAAGTGTTACTGGAAATGAACGCTTGAACGTAGAAGAGTGAAAGTTGGGCAGCCAAGTGAGATTAGTGAACTGATCATTACCACCAAGTATCATCAAGATTTGGTGAAAAAATGTTTGCTGAGATTTCAGCAAACTAGTAGTTTTTTGGAAGCTTGGCAACCCCTTTCAAACGAAAGTGTTTTTCGCCAGTCTCTGCATGGGTAATTCAATAGGAAACAAACCATAGAGATAGAACTTAGAACTACTTCATTTGGTCAAGTTTCAAGGAGCTAGCACAAACCGTGTTTGATTTAGAATTCCAAACACATCTATCTATGTAGGAGAAAACAGAGTGAAACCTAAAACTCAAACTGTTACTGGAAACGAATGCTTCAACCTAGAAGAATAAAAATTGGGTAGCCAAGTGGGATTGGTGAACTGATCATTACCACCAAGTATCATTAAGATTTGGTGAAAAAAGTTATGCTGAGATTTCAGCAAACTAGTAGTTTTTTGGAAGCTTGGCCACTTCTTTCAAACGAAAGTGTTTTTCGCCAGTCTCTGCATGGTGTACTTCAAGAGGAAACAAACCATAGAGATGGAACATAGAACTACTTCATTTGGTCAAGTTTCAAGGAGCTAGCACAAACCGTGTTTGATTTAGAGTTTCAAACACATCTATCTATATAGCAGAAAACAGAGTGAAACCTAAAAATTCAAAGTGTTACTGGAAACGAACGCTTGAACCTAGAAGAGTAAAAATTGGGCAGCCAAGTGGGATTAGTGTACTGATCATTACCACCAAGTATCATCAAGATTTGGTGAAAAAATGTTTGCTGAGATTTCAGCAAACTAGTAGTTTTTTGGAAGCTTGGCAAAACCTTTCAAACGAAAGTGTTTTTCGCCAGTCTCTGCATGGGGTACTTCAAGAGGAAACAAACCATAGAGATAGAACTTAGAACTACTTCATTTGGTCAAGTTTCAAGGAGCTAGCACAAACAGTGTTTGATTTAGAATTCCAAACACAGCTATCTATGTAGCAGAAAACAGAGTGAAACCTAAAAATTCAAAGTGTTACTGGAAACGAACGCTTGAACCTACAAGAGTGAAAGTTGGGCAGCCAAGTGAGATTAGTGAACTGATCATTACCACCAAGTATCATCAAGATTTGGTGAAAAAAATGTTGCTGAGATTTCAGAAAACTAGTAGATTTTTGGAAGCTTGGCAACCCCATTCAAACGAAAGTGTTTTTCGCCAGTTTCTGCATGGGGTACTTCAAGAGGAAACAAACCATAGAGATAGAACTTAGAACTACTTCATTTTGTCAAGTTTCAAGGAGCTAGCACAAACCGTGTTTGATTCAGAGTTTCAAACACATCTATCTATATAGCAGAAAACAGAGTGAAACCTAAAAATTCAAAGTGTTACTGGAAACGAACGCTTGAACCTAGAAGAGAGAAAGTTGGGCAGCCAAGTGGGATTAGTGAACTGATCATTACCACCAAGTATCATCAAGTTTTGGTGAAAAAATGTTTGCTGAGATTTCAGCAAACTAGTAGTTTTTTGGACGATTGGCAACCCCTTTCAAACGAAAGTGTTTTTCGCCAGTCTCTGCATGGGGTACTTCAAGAGGAAACAAACCATAGAGATAGAACTTAGAACTACTTCATTTGGTCAAGTTTCAAGGAGCTAGTACAAACCGTGTTTGATTTAGAATTCCAAACACATCTATCTATGTAGGAGAAAACAGAGTGAAACCTAAAACTCAAACTGTTACTGGAAACGAATGCTTCAACCTAGAAGAATAAAAATTGGGTAGCCAAGTGGGATTGGTGAACTGATCATTACCACCAAGTATCATTAAGATTTGGTGAAAAAAGTTATGCTGAGATTTCAGCAAACTAGTAGTTTTTTGGAAGCTTGGCCACTTCTTTCAAACGAAAGTGTTTTTCGCCAGTCTCTGCATGGTGTACTTCAAGAGGAAACAAACCATAGAGATGGAACATAGAACTACTTCATTTGGTCAAGTTTCAAGGAGCTAGCACAAACCGTGTTTGATTTAGAGTTTCAAACACATCTATCTATATAGCAGAAAACAGAGTGAAACCTAAAAATTCAAAGTGTTACTGGAAACGAACGCTTGAACCTAGAAGAGTAAAAATTGGGCAGCCAAGTGGGATTAGTGTACTGATCATTACCACCAAGTATCATCAAGATTTGGTGAAAAAATGTTTGCTGAGATTTCAGCAAACTAGTAGTTTTTTGGAAGCTTGGCAACCCCTTTCAAACGAAAGTGTTTTTCGCCAGTCTCTGCATGGGGTACTTCAAGAGGAAACAAACCATAGAGATAGAACTTAGAAGTACTTCATTTGGTCAAGTTTCAAGGAGCTAGCACAAACCGTGTTTGATTTAGAATTCCAAACACATGTATCTATATAGCAGAAAACAGAGTGAAACCTAAAAATTCAAAGTGTTACTGGAAACGAACGCTTGAATCTAGAAGAGTAAAAATTGGGCAGCCAAGTGGGCTTAGTGAACTGATCATTACCACCAAGTATCATCAAGATTTGGTGAAAAAATGTTTGCTGAGATTTCAGCAAACTAGTAGTTTTTTGGAAGCTTGGCAACCCCTTTCAAACGAAAGTGTTTTTCGCCAGTCTCTGCATGCGGTACTTCAAGAGGAAACAAACCATAGAGATAGAACTTAGAACTACTTCATTTGGTCAAGTTTCAAGGAGCTAGCACAAACCGTGTTTGATTTAGAATTCCAAACACATCTATCTATATAGCAGAAAACAGAGTGAAACCTAAAAATTCAAAGTGTTACTGGAAACGAACGCTTGAACCTAGAAGAGTAAAAATTGGGCAGCCAAGTGGGCTTAGTGAACTGATCATTACCACCAAGTATCATCAAGATTTGGTGAAAAAATGTTTGCTGAGATTTCAGCAAACTAGTAGTTTTTTGGAAGCTTGGCAACCCCTTTCAAACGAAAGTGTTTTGCGCCAGTCTCTGCATGGGGTATTTCAAGAGGAAACAAACCATAGAGATAGAACTTAGAACAACTTCATTTGGTCAAGTTTCCAGGAGCTAGCACAAACCGTGTTTGATTTAGAGATTCAAACACATCTAACTATATAGCAGAAAACAGAGTGAAACCTAAAAATTCAAAGTGTTACTGGAAACGAACGCTTGAACCTAGAAGAGTAAAAATTGGGCAGCCAAGTGGGCTTAGTGAACTGATCATTACCACCAATTATCATCAAGATTTGGTGAAAAAATGTTTGCTGAGATTTCAGCAAACAAGTAGTTTTTTGGAAGCTTGAAAACCCCTTTCAAACGAAAGTGTTTTTCGCCAGTCTCTGCATGGGCTACTTCAAGAGGAAACAAACCATAGAGATAGAACTTAGAACTACTTCATTTGGTCAAGTTTCAAGGAGCTAGCACAAACCGTGTTTGATTTAGAATTCCAAACACATCTATCTATGTAGGAAAAAACAGAGTGAAACCTAAAATTTCAAACTGTTACTGGAAACAAATGCGTCAACCTAGAAGAATAAAAATGGGTAGCCAAGTGGGATTAGTGAACTGATCATTACCACCAATTATCATCAAGATTTGGTGAAAAAATGTTTGCTGAGATTTCAGCAAACTAGTAGTTTTTTGGAAGCTTGGCAACCCCTTTCAAACGAAAGTGTTTTGCGCCAGTCTCTGCATGGGGTATTTCAAGAGGAAACAAACCATAGAGATAGAACTTAGAAGTACTTCATTTGGTCAAGTTTCAAGGAGCTAGCACAAACCGTGTTTGATTTAGAGATTCAAACACATCTATCTATATAGCAGAAAACAGAGTGAAACCTAAAAATTCAAAGTGTTACTGGAAACGAACGCTTGAACCTAGAAGAGTAAAAATTGGGCAGCCAAGTGGGCTTAGTGAACTGATCATTACCACCAAGTATCATCAAGATTTGGTGAAAAAATGTTTGCTGAGATTTCAGCAAACTAGTAGTTTTTTGGAAGCTTGGCAACCACTTTCAAACGAAAGTGTTTTTCGCCAGTCTCTGCATGGGGTACTTCAAGAGGAAACAAACCATAGAGATAGAACTTAGAACTACTTCATTTGGTCAAGTTTCAAGGAGCTAGCACAAACCGTGTTTGATTTAGAATTCCAAACACATCTATCTATGTAGGAGAAAACAGAGTGAAACCTAAAACTTCAAACTGTTACTGGAAACGAATGCTTCAACCTAGAAGAATAAAAATTGGGTAGCCAAGTGGGATTAGTGAACTGATCATTACCACCAAGTATCATTAAGATTTGGTGAAAAAAGTTTTGCTGAGATTTCAGCAAACTAGTAGTTTTTTGGAAGCTTGGCCACTTCTTTCAAACGAAAGTGTTTTTCGCCAGTCTCTGCATGGTGTACTTCAAGAGGAAACAAACCATAGAGATGGAACATAGAACTACTTCATTTGGTCAAGTTTCAAGGAGCTAGCACAAACCGTGTTTGATTTAGAATTCCAAACACATCTATCTATATAGCAGAAAACAGAGTGAAACCTAAAAATTCAAAGTGTTACTGGAAACGAACGCTTGAAACTAGAAGAGTGAAAGTTGGGCAGCCAAGTGGGATTAGTGAACTGATCATTACCACCAAGTATCATCAAGATTTGGTGAAAAAATGTTTGCTGAGATTACAGCAAACTAGTAGTTTTTTGGAAGCTTGGCAACCCCTTTCAAACGAAAGTGTTTTTCGCCAGTCTCTGCATGGGTTACTTCAAGAGGAAACAAACCATAGAGATAGAACTTAGAACTACTTCATTTTGTCAAGTTTCACGCAGCTAGCACAAACCGTGTTTGATTCAGAGTTTCAAACACATCTATCTATATAGCAGAAAACAGAGTGAAACCTAAAAATTCAAAGTGTTACTGGAAACGAACGCTTGAACCTAGAAGAGTGAAAGTTGGGCAGCCAAGTGGGATTAGTGAACTGATCATTACCACCAAGTATCATCAAGTTTTGGTGAAAAAATGTTTGCTGAGATTTCAGCAAACTAGTAGTTTTTTGGAAGCTTGGCAACCCCTTTCAAACGAAAGTGTTTTTCGCCAGTCTCTGCATGGGGTACTTCAAGAGGAAACAAACCATAGAGATAGAACTTAGAACTACTTCATTTGGTCAAGTTTCAAGGAGCTAGCACAAACAGTGTTTGATTTAGAATTCCAAACACAGCTATCTATGTAGCAGAAAACAGAGTGAAACCTAAAAATTCAAAGTGTTACTGGAAACGAACGCTTGAACCTAGAAGAGTGAAAGTTGGGCAGCCAAGTGAGATTAGTGAACTGATCATTACCACCAAGTATCATCAAGATTTGGTGAAAAAATGTTTGCTGAGATTTCAGCAAACTAGTAGTTATTTGGAAGCTTGGCAACCCCTTTCAAATGAAAGTGTTTTTCGCCAGTCTCTGCATGGGTAATTCAATAGGAAACATACCATAGAGATAGAACTTAGAACTACTTCATTTGGTCAAGTTTCAAGGAGCTAGCACAAACCGTGTTTGATTTAGAATTCCAAACACATCTATCTATGTAGGAGAAAACAGAGTGAAACCTAAAACTCAAACTGTTACTGGAAACGAATGCTTCAACCTAGAAGAATAAAAATTGGGTAGCCAAGTGGGATTAGTGAACTGATCATTACCACCAAGTATCATTAAGATTTGGTGAAAAAAGTTATGCTGAGATTTCAGCAAACTAGTAGTTTTTTGGAAGCTTGGCCACTTCTTTCAAACAAAAGTGTTTTTCGCCAGTCTCTGCATGGTGTATTTCAAGAGGAAACAAACCATAGAGATGGAACATAGAACTACTTCATTTGGTCAAGTTTCAAGGAGCTAGCACAAACCGTGTTTGATTTAGAGTTTCAAACACATCTATCTATATAGCAGAAAACAGAGTGAAACCTAAAAATTCAAAGTGTTACTGGAAACGAACGCTTGAACCTAGAAGAGTAAAAATTGGGCAGCCAAGTGGGATTAGTGAACTGATCATTACCACCAAGTATCATCAAGATTTGGGTGAAAAAATGTTTGCTGAGATTTCAGCAAACTAGTAGTTTTTTGGAAGCTTGGCAACCCCTTTCAAACGAAAGTGTTTTTCGCCAGTCTCTGCATGGGGTACTTCAAGAGGAAACAAACCATAGAGATAGAACTTAGAAGTACTTCATTTGGTCAAGTTTCAAGGAGCTAGCACAAACCGTATTTTGATTTAGAATTCCAAACACATGTATCTATATAGCAGAAAACAGAGTGAAACCTAAAAATTCAAAGTGTTACTGGAAACGAACGCTTGAATCTAGAAGAGTAAAAATTGGGCAGCCAAGTGGGCTTAGTGAACTGATCATTACCACCAAGAATCATCAAGATTTGGTGAAAAAATGTTTGCTGAGATTTCAGCAAACTAGTAGTTTTTTGGAAGCTTGGCAACCCCTTTCAAACGAAAGTGTTTTTCGCCAGTCTCTGCATGGGGTACTTCAAGAGGAAACAAACCATAGAGATAGAACTTAGAACTACTTCATTTGGTCAAGTTTCAAGGAGCTAGCACAAACCGTGTTTGATTTAGAATTCCAAACACATCTATCTATATAGCAGAAAACAGAGTGAAACCTAAAAATTCAAAGTGTTACTGGAAACGAACGCTTGAACCTAGAAGAGTAAAAATTGGGCAGCCCAGTGGGATTAGTGAACTGATCATTACCACCAAGTATCATCAAGATTTGGTGAAAAAATGTTTGCTGAATTTTCAGCAAACTAGTAGTTTTTTGGAAGCTTGGCAACCCCTTTCAAATGAAAGTGTTTTGCGCCAGTCTCTACATGGGGATTTCAAGAGGAAACAAACCATAGAGATAGAACTTAGAACTACTTCATTTGGTCAAGTTTCCAGGAGCTAGCACAAACCGTGTTTGATTTAGAGATTCAAACACATCTATCTATATAGCAGAAAACAGAGTGAAACCTAAAAATTCAAAGTGTTACTGAAACGAACGCTTGAACCTAGAAGAGTAAAAATTGGGCAGCCAAGTGGGCTTAGTGAACTGATCATTACCACCAATTATCATCAAGATTTGGTGAAAAATGTTTGCTGAGATTTCAGCAAACTAGTAGTTTTTTTGGAAGCTTGGCAACCCCTTTCAAACGAAAGTGTTTTTCGCCAGTCTCTGCATGGGGTACTTCAAGAGGAAACAAACCATAGAGATAGAACTTAGAACTACTTCATTTGGTCAAGTTTCAAGGAGCTAGCACAAACCGTGTTTGATTTAGAATTCCAAACACATCTATCTATGTAGGAGAAAACAGAGTGAAACCTAAAATTTCAAACTGTTACTGGAAACAAATGCGTCAACTTAGAAGAATAAAAATTGGGTAGCCAAGTGGGATTAGTGAACTGATCATTACCACCAAGTATCATTAAGATTTGGTGAAAAAAGTTTTGCTGAGATTTCAGCAAACTAGTAGTTTTTTGGAAGATTGGCCACTTCTTTCAAACGAAAGTGTTTTTCGCCAGTCTCTGAATGGTGTACTTCAAGAGGAAACAAACCATAGAGATGGAACATAGAACTACTTCATTTGGTCAAGTTTCAAGGAGCTAGCACAAACCGTGTTTGATTTAGAGTTTCAAACACATCTATCTATATAGCAGAAAACAGAGCGAAACCTAAAAATTCAAAGTGTTACTGGAAACGATTGCTTGAACCTAGAAGAGTAAAAATTGGGGCAGCCAAGTGGGATTAGTGAACTGATCATTACCACCAAGTATCATCAAGATTTGGTGAAAAATGTTTGCTGAGATTTCAGCAAACTAGTAGTTTTTTGGAAGCTTGGCAACCCCTTTCAAACGAAAGTGTTTTGTGCCAGTCTCTGCATGGGGTATTTCAAGAGGAAACAAACCATAGAGATAGAACTTAGAAGTACTTCGTTTGGTCAAGTTTCAAGGAGCTAGCACAAACCGTGTTTGATTTAGAGATTCAAACACATCTATCTATATAGCAGTAAACAGAGTGAAACCTAAAAATTCAAAGTGTTACTGAAACGAACGCTTGAACCCAGAAGAGTAAAAATTGGGCAGCCAAGTGGGCTTAGTGAACTGATCATTACCACCAAGTATCATCAAGATTTGGTGAAAAAATGTTTGCTGAGATTTCAGCAAACTAGTAGTTTTTTGGAAGCTTGGCAACCCCTTTCAAACGAAAGTGTTTTTCGCCAGTCTCTGCATGGGGTACTTCAAGAGGAAACAAACCATAGAGATAGAACTTAGAACTACTTCATTTGGTCAAGTTTCAAGGAGCTAGCACAAACCGTGTTTGATTTAGAATTCCAAACACATCTATCTATGTAGGAGAAAACAGAGTGAAACCTAAAACTTCAAACTGTTACTGGAAACGAATGCTTCAACCTAGAAGAATAAAAATTGGGTAGCCAAGTGGGATTAGTGAACTGATCATTACCACCAAGTATCATTAAGATTTGGTGAAAAAAGTTTTGCTGAGATTTCAGCAAACTAGTAGTTTTTTGGAAGCTTGGCCACTTCTTTCAAACGAAAGTGTTTTTCGCCAGTCTCTGCATGGTGTACTTCAAGAGGAAACAAACCATAGAGATGGAACATAAAACTACTTCATTTGGTCAAGTTTCAAGGAGCTAGCACAAACCGTGTTTGATTTAGAGTTTCAAACACATCTATCTATATAGCAGAAAACAGAGTGAAACCTAAAAATTCAAAGTGTTACTGGAAATGAACGCGTGAACCTAGAAGAGTAAAAATTGGGCAGCCAAGTGGGATTAGTGAACTGATCATTACCACCAAGTATCATCAAGATTTGGTGAAAAAATGTTTTGCTGAGATTTCAGCAAACTAGTAGTTTTTTGGAAGCCTGGCAACCCCTTTCAAACGAAAGTGTTTTTCGCCAGTCTCTGCATGGGGTACTTCAAGAGGAAACAAACCATAGAGATAGAACTTAGAACTACTTCATTTGGTCAAGTTTCAAGGAGCTAGCACAAACCGTGTTTGATTTAGAATTCCAAACACATCTATCTATATAGCAGAAAACAGAGTGAAACCGAAAAATTCAAAGTGTTACTGGAAATGAACGCTTGAACCTAGAAGAGTAAAAATTGGGCAGCCAAGTGGGATTAGTGAACTGATCATTACCACCAAGTATCATCAAGATTTGGTGAAAAAATGTTTGCTGAGATTTCAGCAAACTAGTAGTTTTTTGGAAGCTTGGCAACCCCTTTCAAACGAAAGTGTTTTTCGCCAGTCTCTGCATGGGGTACTTCAAGAGGAAACAAACCATAGAGATAGAACTTAGAAGTACTTCATTTGGTCAAGTTTCAAGGAGCTAGCACAAACCGTGTTTGATTTAGAATTCCAAACACATCTATCTATATAGCAGAAAACAGAGTGAAACCTAAAAATTCAAAGTGTTACTGGAAACGAACGCTTGAATCTAGAAGAGTAAAAATTGGGCAGCCAAGTGGGCTTAGTGAACTGATCATTACCACCAAGTATCATCAAGATTTGGTGAAAAAATGTTTGCTGAGATTTCAGCAAACTAGTAGTTTTTTGGAAGCTTGGCAACCCCTTTCAAACGAAAGTGTTTTTCGCCAGTCTCTGCATGGGGTACTTCAAGAGGAAACAAACCATAGAGATAGAACTTAGAACTACTTCATTTTGTCAAGTTTCAAGGAGCTAGCACAAACCGTGTTTGATTTAGAATTCCAAACACATCTATCTATATAGCAGAAAACAGAGTGAAACCTAAAAATTCAAAGTGTTACTGGAAACGAACGCTTGAACCTAGAAGAGAGAAAGTTGGGCAGCCAAGTGGGATTAGTGAACTGATCATTACCACCAAGTATCATTAAGTTTTGGTGAAAAAATGTTTGCTGAGATTTCAGCAAACTAGTAGTTTTTTGGACGCTTGGCAACCCCTTTCAAACGAAAGTGTTTTTCGCCAGTCTCTGCATGGGGTACTTCAAGAGGAAACAAACCATAAAGATAGAACATAGAACTACTTCATTTGGTCAAGTTTCAAGGAGCTAGCACAAACCGTGTTTGATTTAGAATTCCAAACACATCTATCTATATAGCAGAAAACAGAGTGAAACCTAAAAATTCAAAGTGTTACTGGAAACGAACGCTTGAATCTAGAAGAGTAAAAATTGGGCAGCCAAGTGGGCTTAGTGAACTGATCATTACCACCAAGTATCATCAAGATTTGGTGAAAAAATGTTTGCTGAGATTTCAGCAAACTAGTAGTTTTTTGGAAGCTTGGCAACCCCTTTCAAACGAAACTGTTTTTCGCCAGTCTCTGCATGGGTAATTCAATAGGAAACAAACCATAGAGATAGAACTTAGAACTACTTCATTTGGTCAAGTTACCAGGAGCTAGCACAAACCGTGTTTGATTTAGAGATTCAAACACATCTATCTATATAGCAGAAAACAGAGTGAAACCTAAAAATTCAAAGTGTTACTGGAAACGAACGCTTGAACCTAGAAGAGTAAAAATTGGGCAGCCAAGTGGGCTTAGTGAACTGATCATTACCAGCAAGTATCATCAAGATTTGGTGAAAAAATGTTTGCTGAGATTTCAGCAAACTAGTAGTTTTTTGGAAGCTTGGCAACCCCTTTCAAACGAAAGTTTTTTTCGCCAGTCTCTGCATGGGGTACTTCAAGAGGAAACAAACCATAGAGATAGAACTTAGAACTACTTCATTTGGTCAAGTTTCAAGGAGCTAGCACAAACAGTGTTTGATTTAGAATTCCAAACACAGCTATCTATGTAGCAGAAAACAGAGTGAAACCTAAAAATTCAAAGTGTTACTGGAAATGAACGCTTGAACCTAGAAGAGTGAATGTTGGGCAGCCAAGTGAGATTAGTGAACTGATCATTACCACCAAGTATCATCAAGATTTGGTGAAAAAATGTTTGCTGAGATTTCAGCAAACTAGTAGTTTTTTGGAAGCTTGGCAACCCCTTTCAAACGAAACTGTTTTTCGCCAGTCTCTGCATGGGTAATTCAATAGGAAACAAACCATAGAGATAGAACTTAGAACTACTTCATTTGGTCAAGTTTCAAGGAGCTAGCACAAACCGTTTTTGATTTAGAATTCCAAACACATCTATCTATGTAGGAGAAAAAAGAGTGAAACCTAAAACTTCAAACTGTTACTGGAAACGAATGCTTCAACCTAGAAGAATAAAAATTGGGTAGCCAAGTGGGATTAGTGAACTGATCATTACCACCAAGTATCATTAAGATTTGGTGAAAAAAGTTTTGCTGACATTTCAGCAAACTAGTAGTTTTTTGGAAGCTTGGCCACTTCTTTCAAATGAAAGTGTTTTTCGCCAGTCTCTGCATGGTGTACTTCAAGAGGAAACAAACCATAGAGATGGAACATAGAACTACTTCATTTGGTCAAGTTTCAAGGAGCTAGCACAAACCGTGTTTGATTTAGAGTTTCAAACACATCTATCTATATAGCAGAAAACAGAGTGAAACCTAAAAATTCAAAGTGTTACTGGAAATGAACGCTTGAACCTAGAAGAGTAAAAATTGGGCAGCCAAGTGGGATTAGTGAACTGATCATTACCACCAAGTATCATCAAGATTTGGTGAAAAAATGTTTGCTGAGATTTCAGCAAACTAGTAGTTTTTTGGAAGCCTGGCAACCCCTTTCAAACGAAAGTGTTTTTCGCCAGTCTCTGCATGGGGTACTTCAAGAGGAAACAAACCATAGAGATAGAACTTAGAACTACTTCATTTGGTCAAGTTTCAAGGAGCTAGCACAAACAGTGTTTGATTTAGAATTCCAAACACAGCTATCTATGTAGCAGAAAACAGAGTGAAACCTAAAAATTCAAAGTGTTACTGGAAACGAACGCTTGAACCTAGAATAGTGAAAGTTGGGCAGCCAAGTGAGATTAGTGAACTGATCATTACCACCAAGTATCATCAATATTTGGTGAAAAAATGTTTGCTGAGATTTCAGAAAACTAGTAGTTTTTTGGAAGCTTGGCAACCCCATTCAAACGAAAGTGTTTTTCGCCAGTCTCTGCATGGGGTACTTCAAGAGGAAACAAACCATAGAGATAGAACTTAGAACTACTTCATTTTGTCAAGTTTCAAGGAGCTAGCACAAACCGTGTTTGATTCAGAGTTTCAAACACATCTATCTATATAGCAGAAAACAGAGTGAAACCTAAAAATTCAAAGTGTTACTGGAAACGAACGCTTGAACCTAGAAGAGAGAAAGTTGGGCAGCCAAGTGGGATTAGTGAACTGATCATTACCACCAAGTATCATTAAGTTTTGGTGAAAAAATGTTTGCTGAGATTTCAGAAAACTAGTAGTTTTTTGGACGCTTGGCAACCCCTTTCAAACGAAAGTGTTTTTCGCCAGTCTCTGCATGGGGTACTTCAAGAGGAAACAAACCATAGAGATAGAACTTAGAACTACTTCATTTGGTCAAGTTTCAAGGAGCTAGCACAAACAGTGTTTGATTTAGAATTCCAAACACAGCTATCTATGTAGCAGAAAACAGAGTGAAACCTAAAAATTCAAAGTGTTACTGGAAATGAACGCTTGAACCTAGAAGAGTGAATGTTGGGCAGCCAAGTGAGATTAGTGAACTGATCATTACCACCAAGTATCATCAAGATTTGGTGAAAAAATGTTTGCTGAGATTTCAGCAAACTAGTAGTTTTTTGGAAGCTTGGCAACCCCTTTCAAACGAAACTGTTTTTCGCCAGTCTCTGCATGGGTAATTCAATAGGAAACAAACCATAGAGATAGAACTTAGAACTACTTCATTTGGTCAAGTTTCAAGGAGCTAGCACAAACCGTTTTTGATTTAGAATTCCAAACACATCTATCTATGTAGGAGAAAAAAGAGTGAAACCTAAAACTTCAAACTGTTACTGGAAACGAATGCTTCAACCTAGAAGAATAAAAATTGGGTAGCCAAGTGGGATTAGTGAACTGATCATTACCACCAAGTATCATTAAGATTTGGTGAAAAAAGTTTTGCTGACATTTCAGCAAACTAGTAGTTTTTTGGAAGCTTGGCCACTTCTTTCAAATGAAAGTGTTTTTCGCCAGTCTCTGCATGGGGTACTTCAAGAGGAAACAAACCATAGAGATAGAACTTAGAACTACTTCATTTTGTCAAGTTTCAAGGAGCTAGCACAAACCGTGTTTGATTTAGAATTCCAAACACATCTATCTATATAGCAGAAAACAGAGTGAAACCTAAAAATTCAAAGTGTTACTGGAAACGAACGCTTGAATCTAGAAGAGTAAAAATTGGGCAGCCAAGTGGGCTTAGTGAACTGATCATTACCACCAAGTATCATCAAGATTTGGTGAAAAAATGTTTGCTGAGATTTCAGCAAACTAGTAGTTTTTTGGAAGCTTGGCAACCCCTTTCAAACGAAACTGTTTTTCGCCAGTCTCTGCATGGGTAATTCAATAGGAAACAAACCATAGAGATAGAACTTAGAACTACTTCATTTGGTCAAGTTACCAGGAGCTAGCACAAACCGTGTTTGATTTAGAGATTCAAACACATCTATCTATATAGCAGAAAACAGAGTGAAACCTAAAAATTCAAAGTGTTACTGGAAACGAACGCTTGAACCTAGAAGAGTAAAAATTGGGCAGCCAAGTGGGCTTAGTGAACTGATCATTACCAGCAAGTATCATCAAGATTTGGTGAAAAAATGTTTGCTGAGATTTCAGCAAACTAGTAGTTTTTTGGAAGCTTGGCAACCCCTTTCAAACGAAAGTTTTTTTCGCCAGTCTCTGCATGGGGTACTTCAAGAGGAAACAAACCATAGAGATAGAACTTAGAACTACTTCATTTGGTCAAGTTTCAAGGAGCTAGCACAAACAGTGTTTGATTTAGAATTCCAAACACAGCTATCTATGTAGCAGAAAACAGAGTGAAACCTAAAAATTCAAAGTGTTACTGGAAATGAACGCTTGAACCTAGAAGAGTGAATGTTGGGCAGCCAAGTGAGATTAGTGAACTGATCATTACCACCAAGTATCATCAAGATTTGGTGAAAAAATGTTTGCTGAGATTTCAGCAAACTAGTAGTTTTTTGGAAGCTTGGCAACCCCTTTCAAACGAAACTGTTTTTCGCCAGTCTCTGCATGGGTAATTCAATAGGAAACAAACCATAGAGATAGAACTTAGAACTACTTCATTTGGTCAAGTTTCAAGGAGCTAGCACAAACCGTTTTTGATTTAGAATTCCAAACACATCTATCTATGTAGGAGAAAAAAGAGTGAAACCTAAAACTTCAAACTGTTACTGGAAACGAATGCTTCAACCTAGAAGAATAAAAATTGGGTAGCCAAGTGGGATTAGTGAACTGATCATTACCACCAAGTATCATTAAGATTTGGTGAAAAAAGTTTTGCTGACATTTCAGCAAACTAGTAGTTTTTTGGAAGCTTGGCCACTTCTTTCAAATGAAAGTGTTTTTCGCCAGTCTCTGCATGGTGTACTTCAAGAGGAAACAAACCATAGAGATGGAACATAGAACTACTTCATTTGGTCAAGTTTCAAGGAGCTAGCACAAACCGTGTTTGATTTAGAGTTTCAAACACATCTATCTATATAGCAGAAAACAGAGTGAAACCTAAAAATTCAAAGTGTTACTGGAAATGAACGCTTGAACCTAGAAGAGTAAAAATTGGGCAGCCAAGTGGGATTAGTGAACTGATCATTACCACCAAGTATCATCAAGATTTGGTGAAAAAATGTTTGCTGAGATTTCAGCAAACTAGTAGTTTTTTGGAAGCCTGGCAACCCCTTTCAAACGAAAGTGTTTTTCGCCAGTCTCTGCATGGGGTACTTCAAGAGGAAACAAACCATAGAGATAGAACTTAGAACTACTTCATTTGGTCAAGTTTCAAGGAGCTAGCACAAACAGTGTTTGATTTAGAATTCCAAACACAGCTATCTATGTAGCAGAAAACAGAGTGAAACCTAAAAATTCAAAGTGTTACTGGAAACGAACGCTTGAACCTAGAATAGTGAAAGTTGGGCAGCCAAGTGAGATTAGTGAACTGATCATTACCACCAAGTATCATCAATATTTGGTGAAAAAATGTTTGCTGAGATTTCAGAAAACTAGTAGTTTTTTGGAAGCTTGGCAACCCCATTCAAACGAAAGTGTTTTTCGCCAGTCTCTGCATGGGGTACTTCAAGAGGAAACAAACCATAGAGATAGAACTTAGAACTACTTCATTTTGTCAAGTTTCAAGGAGCTAGCACAAACCGTGTTTGATTCAGAGTTTCAAACACATCTATCTATATAGCAGAAAACAGAGTGAAACCTAAAAATTCAAAGTGTTACTGGAAACGAACGCTTGAACCTAGAAGAGAGAAAGTTGGGCAGCCAAGTGGGATTAGTGAACTGATCATTACCACCAAGTATCATTAAGTTTTGGTGAAAAAATGTTTGCTGAGATTTCAGAAAACTAGTAGTTTTTTGGACGCTTGGCAACCCCTTTCAAACGAAAGTGTTTTTCGCCAGTCTCTGCATGGGGTACTTCAAGAGGAAACAAACCATAGAGATAGAACTTAGAACTACTTCATTTGGTCAAGTTTCAAGGAGCTAGCACAAACAGTGTTTGATTTAGAATTCCAAACACAGCTATCTATGTAGCAGAAAACAGAGTGAAACCTAAAAATTCAAAGTGTTACTGGAAATGAACGCTTGAACCTAGAAGAGTGAATGTTGGGCAGCCAAGTGAGATTAGTGAACTGATCATTACCACCAAGTATCATCAAGATTTGGTGAAAAAATGTTTGCTGAGATTTCAGCAAACTAGTAGTTTTTTGGAAGCTTGGCAACCCCTTTCAAACGAAACTGTTTTTCGCCAGTCTCTGCATGGGTAATTCAATAGGAAACAAACCATAGAGATAGAACTTAGAACTACTTCATTTGGTCAAGTTTCAAGGAGCTAGCACAAACCGTTTTTGATTTAGAATTCCAAACACATCTATCTATGTAGGAGAAAAAAGAGTGAAACCTAAAACTTCAAACTGTTACTGGAAACGAATGCTTCAACCTAGAAGAATAAAAATTGGGTAGCCAAGTGGGATTAGTGAACTGATCATTACCACCAAGTATCATTAAGATTTGGTGAAAAAAGTTTTGCTGAGATTTCAGCAAACTAGTAGTTTTTTGGAAGCTTGGCCACTTCTTTCAAATGAAAGTGTTTTTCGCCAGTCTCTGCATGGTGTACTTCAAGAGGAAACAAACCATAGAGATGGAACATAGAACTACTTCATTTGGTCAAGTTTCAAGGAGCTAGCACAAACCGTGTTTGATTTAGAGTTTCAAACACATCTATCTATATAGCAGAAAACAGAGTGAAACCTAAAAATTCAAAGTGTTACTGGAAATGAACGCTTGAACCTAGAAGAGTAAAAATTGGGCAGCCAAGTGGGATTAGTGAACTGATCATTACCACCAAGTATCATCAAGATTTGGTGAAAAAATGTTTGCTGAGATTTCAGCAAACTAGTAGTTTTTTGGAAGCCTGGCAACCCCTTTCAAACGAAAGTGTTTTTCGCCAGTCTCTGCATGGGGTACTTCAAGAGGAAACAAACCATAGAGATAGAACTTATAACTACTTCATTTGGTCAAGTTTCAAGGAGCTAGCACAAACCGTGTTTGATTTAGAATTCCAAACACATCTATCTATATAGCAGAAAACAGAGTGAAACCGAAAAATTCAAAGTGTTACTGGAAATGAACGCTTGAACCTAGAAGAGTAAAAATTGGGCAGCCAAGTGGGATTAGTGAACTGATCATTACCACCAAGTATCATCAAGATTTGGTGAAAAAATGTTTGCTGAGATTTCAGCAAACTAGTAGTTTTTTGGAAGCTTGGCAACCCCTTTCAAACGAAAGTGTTTTTCGCCAGTCTCTGCATGGGGTACTTCAAGAGGAAACACACCATAGAGATAGAACTTAGAAGTACTTCATTTGGTCAAGTTTCAAGGAGCTAGCACAAACCGTGTTTGATTTAGAATTCCAAACACATCTATCTATATAGCAGAAAACAGAGTGAAACCTAAAAATTCAAAGTGTTACTGGAAACGAACGCTTGAACCTAGAAGAGTAAAAATTGGGCAGCCAAGTGGGCTTAGTGAACTGATCATTACCACCAAGTATCATCAAGATTTGGTGAAAAAATGTTTGCTGAGATTTCAGCAAACTAGTAGTTTTTTGGAAGCTTGGCAACCCCTTTCAAACGAAAGTGTTTTTCGCCAGTCTCTGCATGGGGTACTTCAAGAGGAAACAAACCATAGAGATAGAACTTAGAACTACTTCATTTTGTCAAGTTTCACGCAGCTAGCACAAACCGTGTTTGATTCAGAGTTTCAAACACATCTATCTATATAGCAGAAAACAGAGTGAAACCTAAAAATTCAAAGTGTTACTGGAAACGATCGCTTGAACCTAGAAGAGTGAAAGTTGGGCAGCCAAGTGGGATTAGTGAACTGATCATTACCACCAAGTATCATCAAGTTTTGGTGAAAAAATGTTTGCTGAGATTTCAGCAAACTAGTAGTTTTTTGGACGCTTGGCAACCCCTTTCAAACGAAAGTGTTTTTCGCCAGTCTCTGCATGGGGTACTTCAAGAGGAAACAAACCATAGAGATAGAACTTAGAACTACTTCATTTTGTCAAGTTTCACGCAGCTAGCACAAACCGTGTTTGATTCAGAGTTTCAAACACATCTATCTATATAGCAGAAAACAGAGTGAAACCTAAAAATTCAAAGTGTTACTGGAAACGAACGCTTGAACCTAGAAGAGTGAAAGTTGGGCAGCCAAGTGGGATTAGTGAACTGATCATTACCACCAAGTATCATCAAGTTTTGGTGAAAAAATGTTTGCTGAGATTTCAGCAAACTAGTAGTTTTTTGGAAGTTTGGCAACCCCTTTCAAACGAAAGTGTTTTTCGCCAGTCTCTGCATGGGGTACTTCAAGAGGAAAAAAACCATAGAGATAGAACTTAGAACTACTTCTTTTGGTCAAGTTTCAAGGAGCTAGCACAAACAGTGTTTGATTTAGAATTCCAAACACAGCTATCTATGTAGCAGAAAACAGAGTGAAACCTAAAAATTCAAAGTGTTACTGGAAACGAACGCTTGAACCTAGAAGAGTGAAAGTTGGGCAGCCAAGTGAGATTAGTGAACTGATCATTACCACCAAGTATCGTCAATATTTGGTGAAAAAATGTTTGCTGAGATTTCAGAAAACTAGTAGTTTTTTGGAAGCTTGGCAACCCCATTCAAACGAAAGTGTTTTTCGCCAGTTTCTGCATGGGGTACTTCAAGAGGAAACAAACCATAGAGATAGAACTTAGAACTACTTCATTTTGTCAAGTTTCAAGGAGCTAGCACAAACCGTGTTTGATTCAGAGTTTCAAACACATCTATCTATATAGCAGAAAACAGAGTGAACCCTAAAAATTCAAAGTGTTACTGGAAACGAACGCTTGAACCTAGAAGAGAGAAAGTTGGGCAGCCAAGTGGGATTAGTGAACTGATCATTACCACCAAGTATCATTAAGTTTTGGTGAAAAAATGTTTGCTGAGATTTCAGCAAACTAGTAGTTTTTTGGACGCTTGGCAACCCCTTTCAAACGAAAGTGTTTTTCGCCAGTCTCTGCATGGGGTACTTCAAGAGGAAACAAACCATAGAGATAGAACTTAGAACTACTTCATTTGGTCAAGTTTCAAGGAGCTAGCACAAACAGTGTTTGATTTAGAATTCCAAACACAGCTATCTATGTAGCAGAAAACAGAGTGAAACCTAAAAATTCAAAGTGTTACTGGAAATGAACGCTTGAACCTAGAAGAGTGAAAGTTGGGCAGCCAAGTGAGATTAGTGAACTGATCATTACCACCAAGTATCATCAAGATTTGGTGAAAAAATGTTTGCTGAGATTTCAGCAAACTAGTAGTTTTTTGGAAGTTTGGCAACCCCTTTCAAACGAAACTGTTTTTCGCCAGTCTCTGCATGGGTAATTCAATAGGAAACAAACCATAGAGATAGAACTTAGAACTACTTCATTTGGTCAAGTTTCCAGGAGCTAGCACAAACCGTGTTTGATTTAGAGATTCAAACACATCTATCTATATAGCAGAAAACAGAGTGAAACCTAAAAATTCAAAGTGTTACTGGAAACGAACGCTTGAATCTAGAAGAGTAAAAATTGGGCAGCCAAGTGGGCTTAGTGAACTGATCATTACCACCAAGTATCATCAAGATTTGGTGAAAAAAGGTTTGCTGAGATTTCAGCAAACTAGTAGTTTTTTGGAAGCTTGGCAACCCCTTTCAAACGAAAGTGTTTTTCGCCAGTCTCTGCATGGGGTACTTCAAGAGGAAACAAACCATAGAGATAGAACTTAGAACTACTTCATTTTGTCAAGTTTCAAGGAACTAGCACAAACCGTGTTTGATTTAGAATTCCAAACACATCTATCTATATAGCAGAAAACAGAGTGAAACCTAAAAATTCAAAGTGTTACTGGAAACGAACGCTTGAACCTAGAAGAGTGAAAGATGGGCAGCCAAGTGGGATTAGTGAACTGATCATTACCACCAAGTATCATCAAGTTTTGGTGAAAAAATGTTTGCTGAGATTTCAGGAAACTAGTAGTTTTTTGGAAGGTTGGCAACCCCTTTCAAACGAAAGTGTTTTTCGCCAGTCTCTGCATGGGGTACTTCAAGAGGAAACAAACCATAGAGATAGAACTTAGAACTACTTCATTTGGTCAAGTTTCAAGGAGCTAGCACAAACCGTGTTTGATTCAGAGTTTCAAACACATCTATCTATGTAGGAGAAAACAGAGTGAAACCTAAAAATTCAAAGTGTTACTGGAAACGAACGCTTGAACCTAGAAGAGAGAAAGTTGGGCAGCCAAGTGGGATTAGTGAACTGATCATTACCACCAAGTATCATTAATTTTGGTGAAAAAATGTTTGCTGAGATTTCAGTTAACTAGTAGTTTTTTGGACGCTTGGCAACCCCTTACAAACGAAAGTGTTTTTCGCCAGTCTCTGCATGGGGTACTTCAAGAGGAAACAAACCATAGAGATAGAACTTAGAACTACTTCATTTGGTCAAGTTTCAAGGAGCTAGCACAAACAGTGTTTGATTTAGAATTCCAAACACAGCTATCTATGTAGCAGAAAACAGAGTGAAACCTAAAAATTCAAAGTGTTACTGGAAATGAACGCTTGAACCTAGAAGAGTGAAAGTTGGGCAGCCAAGTGAGATTAGTGAACTGATCATTACCACCAAGTATCATCAAGATTTGGTGAAAAAATGTTTGCTGAGATTTCAGCAAACTAGTAGTTTTTTGGAAGTTTGGCAACCCCTTTCAAACGAAACTGTTTTTCGCCAGTCTCTGCATGGGTAATTCAATAGGAAACAAACCATAGAGATAGAACTTAGAACTACTTCATTTGGTCAAGTTTCAAGGAGCTAGCACAAACCGTGTTTGATTCAGAGTTTCAAACACATCTATCTATATAGCAGAAAACAGAGTGAAACCTAAAAATTCAAAGTGTTACTGGAAACGAACGCTTGAACCTAGAAGAGAGAAAGTTGGGCAGCCAAGTGGGATTAGTGAACTGATCATTACCACCAAGTATCATCAAGATTTGGTGAAAAAATGTTTGCTGAGATTTCAGCAAACTAGTAGTTTTTTGGAAGTTTGGCAACCCCTTTCAAACGAAAGTGTTTTTCGCCAGTCTCTGCATGGGGTACTTCAAGAGGAAACAAACCATAGAGATAGAACTTATAACTACTTCATTTGGTCAAGTTTCAAGGAGCTAGCACAAACAGTGTTTCATTTAGAATTCCAAACACAGCTATCTATGTAGCAGAAAACAGAGTGAAACCTAAAAATTCAAAGTGTTACTGGAAACGAACGCTTGAACCTAGAAGAGTGAAAGTTGGGCAGCCAAGTGAGACTAGTGAACTGATCATTACCACCAAGTATCATCAAGATTTGGTGAAAAAATGTTTGCTGAGATTTCAGAAAACTAGTAGTTTTTTGGAAGCTTGGCAACCCCATTCAAATGAAAGTGTTTTTCGCCAGTCTCTGCATGGGGTACTTCAAGAGGAAACAAACCATAGAGATAGAACTTAGAACTACTTCATTTGGTCAAGTTTCAAGGAGCTAGCACAAACCGTGTTTGATTCAGAGTTTCAAACACATCTATCTATATAGCAGAAAACAGAGTGAAACCTAAAAATTCAAAGTGTTACTGGAAACGAACGCTTGAACCTAGAAGAGAGAAAGTTGGGCAGCCAAGTGGGATTAGTGAACTGATCATTACCACCAAGTATCATCAAGATTTGGTGAAAAAATGTTTGCTGAGATTTCAGCAAACTAGTAGTTTTTTGGAAGTTTGGCAACCCCTTTCAAACGAAAGTGTTTTTCGAAAGTCTCTGCATGGGGTACTTCAAGAGGAAACAAACCATAGAGATAGAACTTATAACTACTTCATTTGGTCAAGTTTCAAGGAGCTAGCACAAACAGTGTTTGATTTAGAATTCCAAACACAGCTATCTATGTAGCAGAAAACAGAGTGAAACCTAAAAATTCAAAGTGTTACTGGAAACGAACGCTTGAACCTAGAAGAGTGAAAGTTGGGCAGCCAAGTGAGATTAGTGAACTGATCATTACCACCAAGTATCATCAAGATTTGGTGAAAAAATGTTTGCTGAGATTTCAGAAAACTAGTAGTTTTTTGGAAGCTTGGCAACCCCATTCAAACGAAAGTGTTTTTCGCCAGTTTCTGCATGGGGTACTTCAAGAGGAAACAAACCATAGAGATAGAACTTAGAACTACTTCATTTTGTCACGTTTCAAGGAGCTAGCACAAACCGTGTTTGATTCAGAGTTTCAAACACATCTATCTATATAGCAGAAAACAGAGTGAAACCTAAAAATTCAAAGTGTTACTGGAAACGAACGCTTGAACATAGAAGAGAGAAAGTTGGGCAGCCAAGTGGGATTAGTGAACTGATCATTACCACCAAGTATCATTAAGTTTTGGTGAAAAAATGTTTGCTGAGATTTCAGCAAACTAGTAGTTTTTTGGACGCTTGGCAACCCCTTTCAAACGAAAGTGTTTTTCGCCAGTCTCTGCATGGGGTACTTCAAGAGGAAACAAACCATAGAGATAGAACTTAGAACTACTTCATTTGGTCAAGTTTCAAGGAGCTAGCACAAACAATGTTTGATTTAGAATTCCAAACACAGCTATCTATGTAGCAGAAAACAGAGTGAAACCTAAAAATTCAAAGTGTTACTGGAAACGAACGCTTGAACCTAGAAGAGTGAAAGATGGGCAGCCAAGTGGGATTAGTGAACTGATCATTACCACCAAGTATCATCAAGTTTTGGTGAAAAAATGTTTGCCTAGATTTCAGCAAACTAGTAGTTTTTTGGAAGGTTGGCAATCCCTTTCAAACGAAAGTGTTTTTCGCCTGTCTCTGCATGGGGTACTTCAAGAGGAAACAAACCATAGAGATAGAACTTAGAACTACTTCATTTGGTCAAGTTTCAAGGAGCTAGCACAAACCGTGTTTGATTTAGATTTCCAAACACATCTATCTATATAGCAGAAAACAGAGTGAAACCTAAAATTTCAAAGTGTTACTGGAAACGAACGCTTGAACCTAGAAGAGTGAAAATTGGGCAGCCAAGTGGGATTAGTGAACTGATCATTACCACCAAGTATCATCAAGTTTTGGTGAAAAAATGTTTGCTGAGATTTCAGCAAACTAGTAATTTTTTGGACGCTTGGCAACCCCTTTCAAACGAAAGTGTTTTTCGCCAGTCTCTGCATGGGGTACTTCAAGAGGAAACAAACCATAGAGATAGAACTTAGAACTACTTCATTTGGTCAAGTTTCAAGGAGCTAGCACAAACCGTGTTTGATTTAGAATTCCAAACACATCTATCTATGTAGCAGAAAACAGAGTGAAACCTAAAAATTCAAAGTGTTACTGGAAACGAACGCTTGAACCTAGAAGAGTGAAAGATGGGCAGCCAAGTGGGATTAGTGAACTGATCATTACCACCAAGTATCATCAAGTTTTGGTGAAAAAATGTTTGCTGAGATTTCAGCAAACTAGTAGTTTTTTGGAAGGTTGGCAACCCCTTTCAAACGAAAGTGTTTTTCGCCAGTCTCTGCATGGGGTACTTCAAGAGGAAAAGAAACCATAGAGATAGAACTTAGAACTACTTCATTTGGTCAAGTTTCAAGGAGCTAGCACAAACCGTGTTTGATTCAGAGTTTCAAACACATCTATCTATATAGCAGAAAACAGAGTGAAACCTAAAAATTCAAAGTGTTACTGGAAACGAACGCTTGAACCTAGAAGAGAGAAAGTTGGGCAGCCAAGTGGGATTAGTGAACTGATCATTACCACCAAGTATCATCAAGATTTGGTGAAAAAATGTTTGCTGAGATTTCAGCAAACTAGTAGTTTTTTGGAAGTTTGGCAACCCCTTTCAAACGAAAGTGTTTTTCGCCAGTCTCTGCATGGGGTACTTCAAGAGGAAACAAACCATAGAGATAGAACTTATAACTACTTCATTTGGTCAAGTTTCAAGGAGCTAGCACAAACAGTGTTTGATTTAGAATTCCAAACACAGCTATCTATGTAGCAGAAAACAGAGTGAAACCTAAAAATTCAAAGTGTTACTGGAAACGAACGCTTGAACCTAGAAGAGTGAAAGTTGGGCAGCCAAGTGAGATTAGTGAACTGATCATTACCACCAAGTATCATCAAGATTTGGTGAAAAAATGTTTGCTGAGATTTCAGAAAACTAGTAGTTTTTTGGAAGCTTGGCAACCCCATTCAAATGAAAGTGTTTTTCGCCAGTCTCTGCATGGGGTACTTCAAGAGGAAACAAACCATAGAGATAGAACTTAGAACTACTTCATTTGGTCAAGTTTTCAAGGAGCTAGCACAAACCGTGTTTGATTCAGAGTTTCAAACACATCTATCTATATAGCAGAAAACAGAGTGAAACCTAAAAATTCAAAGTGTTACTGGAAACGAACGCTTGAACCTAGAAGAGAGAAAGTTGGGCAGCCAAGTGGGATTAGTGAACTGATCATTACCACCAAGTATCATCAAGATTTGGTGAAAAAATGTTTGCTGAGATTTCAGCAAACTAGTAGTTTTTTGGAAGTTTGGCAACCCCTTTCAAACGAAAGTGTTTTTTCGCCAGTCTCTGCATGGGGTACTTCAAGAGGAAACAAACCATAGAGATAGAACTTATAACTACTTCATTTGGTCAAGTTTCAAGGAGCTAGCACAAACAGTGTTTGATTTAGAATTCCAAACACAGCTATCTATGTAGCAGAAAACAGAGTGAAACCTAAAAATTCAAAGTGTTACTGGAAATGAACGCTTGAACCTAGAAGAGTGAAAGTTGGGCAGCCAAGTGAGATTAGTGAACTGATCATTACCACCAAGTATCATCAAGATTTGGTGAAAAAATGTTTGCTGAGATTTCAGCAAACTAGTAGTTTTTTGGAAGCTTGGCAACCCCTTTCAAACGAAAGTGTTTTTCGCCAGTCTCTGCATGGATAATTCAATAGGAAACAAACCATAGAGATAGAACTTAGAACTACTTCATTTGGTCAAGTTTCAAGGAGCTAGCACAAACCGTGTTTGATTTAGAATTCCAAACACATCTATCTATATAGCAGAAAACAGAGTGAAACCTAAAAATTCAAAGTGTTACTGGAAACGAACGCTTGAACCTAGAAGAGTGAAAGATGGGCAGCCAAGTGGGATTAGTGAACTGATCATTACCACCAAGTATCATCAAGTTTTGGTGAAAAAATGTTTGCTGAGATTTCAGCAAACTAGTAGTTTTTTGGAAGGTTGGCAACCCCTTTCAAACGAAAGTGTTTTTCGCCAGTCTCTGCATGGGGTACTTCAAGAGGAAACAAACCATAGAGATAGAACTTAGAACTACTTCATTTGGTCAAGTTTCAAGGAGCTAGCACAAACCGTGTTTGATTTAGATTTCCAAACACATCTATCTATATAGCAGAAAACAGAGTGAAACCTAAAAATTCAAAGTGTTACTGGAAACGAACGCTTGAACCTAGAAGAGTGAAAGTTGGGCAGCCAAGTGGGATTAGTGAACTGATCATTACCACCAAGTATCATCAAGATTTGGTGAAAAAATGTTTGCTGAGATTTCAGCAAACTAGTAGTTTTTTGAAAGGTTGGCAACCCCTTTCAAACGAAAGTGTTTTTCGCCAGTCTCTGCATGGGGTACTTCAAGAGGAAACAAACCATAGAGATAGAACTTAGAACTACTTCATTTGGTTAAGTTTCAAGGAGCTAGCACAAACAGTGTTTGATTTAGAATTCCAAACACAGCTATCTATGTAGCAGAAAACAGAGTGAAACCTAAAAATTCAAAGTGTTACTGGAAATGAACGCTTGAACCTAGAAGAGTGAAAGTTGGGCAGCCAAGTGAGATTAGTGAACTGATCATTACCACCAAGTATCATCAAGATTTGGTGAAAAAATGTTTGCTGAGATTTCAGCAAACTAGTAGTTTTTTGGAAGCTTGGCAACCCCTTTCAAACGAAAGTGTTTTTCGCCAGTCTCTGCATGGGTAATTCAATAGGAAACAAACCATAGAGATAGAACTTAGAACTACTTCATTTGGTCATTTTCCAGGAGCTAGCACAAACCGTATTTGATTTAGAGATTCAAACACATCTATCTATATAGCAGAAAACAGAGTGAAACCTAAAAATTCAAAGTGTTACTGGAAACGAACGCTTGAACCTATAAGAGTAAAAATTGGGCAGCCAAGTGGGCTTAGTGAACTGATCATTACCAGCAAGTATCATCAAGATTTGGTGAAAAAATGTTTGCTGAGATTTCAGCAAACTAGTAGTTTTTTGGAAGCTTGGCAACCCCTTTCAAATGAAAGTGTTTTTCGCCAGTCTCTGCATGGGGTACTTCAAGAGGAAACAAACCATAGAGATAGAACTTAGAACTACTTCATTTGGTCAAGTTTCACGCAGCTAGCACAAACCGTGTTTGATTCAGAGTTTCAAACACATCTATCTATATAGCAGAAAACAGAGTGAAACCTAAAATTCAAAGTGTTACTGGAAACGATCGCTTGAACCTAGAAGAGAGAAAGTTGGGCAGCCAAGTGGGATTAGTGAACTGATCATTACCACCAAGTATCATCAAGTTTTGGTGAAAAATGTTTGCTGAGATTTCAGCAAACTAGTAGTTTTTTGGAAGCTTGGCAACCCCTTTCAAACGAAAGTGTTTTTCGCCAGTCTCTGCATGGGGTACTTCAAGAGGAAACAAACCATAGAGATAGAACTTAGAACTACTTCATTTGGTCAAGTTTCAAGGAGCTAGCACAAACAGTGTTTGATTTAGAATTCCAAACACAGCTATCTATGTAGCAGAAAACAGAGTGAAACCTAAAAATTCAAAGTGTTACTGGAAACGAACGCTTGAACCTAGAAGAGTGAAAGTTGGGCAGCCAAGTGAGATTAGTGAACTGATCATTACCACCAAGTATCATCAAGATTTGGTGAAAAAATGTTTGCTGAGATTTCAGAAAACTAGTAGTTTTTTGGAAGCTTGGCATCCCCATTCAAACGAAAGTGTTTTTCGCCAGTTTCTGCATGGGGTACTTCAAGAGGAAACAAACCATAGAGATAGAACTTAGAACTACTTCATTTTGTCACGTTTCAAGGAGCTAGCACAAACCGTGTTTGATTCAGAGTTTCAAACACATCTATCTATATAGCAGAAAACAGAGTGAAACCTAAAAATTCAAAGTGTTACTGGAAACGAACGCTTGAACCTAGAAGAGAGAAAGTTGGGCAGCCAAGTGGGATTAGTGAACTGATCATTACCACCAAGTATCATTAAGTTTTGGTGAAAAAATATTTGCTGAGATTTCAGCAAACTAGTAGTTTTTTGGACGCTTGGCAACCCCTTTCAAACGAAAGTGTTTTTCGCCAGTCTCTGCATGGGGTACTTCAAGAGGAAACAAACCATAGAGATAGAACTTAGAACTACTTCATTTGGTCAAGTTTCAAGGAGCTAGCACAAACAGTGTTTGATTTAGAATTCCAAACACAGCTATCTATGTAGCAGAAAACAGAGTGAAACCTAAAAATTCAAAGTGTTACTGGAAATGAACGCTTGAACCTAGAAGAGTGAAAGTTGGGCAGCCAAGTGAGATTAGTGAACTGATCATTACCACCAAGTATCATCAAGATTTGGTGAAAAAATGTTTGCTGAGATTTCAGCAAACTAGTAGTTTTTTGGAAGCTTGGCAACCCCTTTCAAACGAAAGTGTTTTTCGCCAATCTCTGCTTGGGATACTTCAAGAGGAAACAAACCATAGAGATAGAACTTAGAACTACTTCATTTGGTCAAGTTTCACGCAGCTAGCACAAACCGTGTTTGATTCAGAGTTTCAAACACATCTATCTATATAGCAGAAAACAGAGTGAAACCTAAAAATTCAAAGTGTTACTGGAAACGAACGCTTGAACCTAGAAGAGAGAAAGTTGGGCAGCCAAGTGGGCTTAGTGAACTGATCATTACCACCAAGTATCATCAAGTTTTGGTGAAAAAATGTTTGCTGAGATTTCAGCAAACTAGTAGTTTTTTGGAAGCTTGGCAACCCCTTTCAAACGAAAGTGTTTTTCGCCAGTCTCTGCATGGGGTACTTCAAGAGGAAACAAACCATAGAGATAGAACTTAGAACTACTTCATTTGGTCAAGTTTCAAGGAGCTAGCACAAACCGTGTTTGATTTAGATTTCCAAACACATCTATCTATATAGCAGAAAACAGAGTGAAACCTAAAATTTCAAAGTGTTACTGGAAACGAACGCTTGAACCTAGAAGAGTGAAAGTTGGCAGCCAAGTGGGATTAGTGAACTGATCATTACCACCAAGTATCATCAAGATTTGGTGAAAAAATGTTTGCTGAGATTTCAGCAAACTAGTAGTTTTTTGGAAGCTTGGCAACCCCTTTCAAACGAAAGTGTTTTTCGCCAGTCTCTGCATGGGGTACTTCAAGAGGAAACAAACCATAGAGATAGAACTTAGAACTACTTCATTTTGTCACGTTTCAAGGAGCTAGCACAAACCGTGTTTGACTCAGAGTTTCAAACACATCTATCTATATAGCAGAAAACAGAGTGAAACCTAAAAATTCAAAGTGTTACTGGAAACGAACGCTTGAACCTAGAAGAGAGAAAGTTGGGCAGCCAAGTGGGATTAGTGAACTGATCATTACCACCAAGTATCATTAAGTTTTGGTGAAAAAATATTTGCTGAGATTTCAGCAAACTAGTAGTTTTTTGGACGCTTGGCAACCCCTTTCAAACGAAAGTGTTTTTCGCCAGTCTCTGCATGGGGTACTTCAAGAGGAAACAAACCATAGAGATAGAACTTAGAACTACTTCATTTGGTTAAGTTTCAAGGAGCTAGCACAAACAGTGTTTGATTTAGAATTCCAAACACAGCTATCTATGTAGCAGAAAACAGAGTGAAACCTAAAAATTCAAAGTGTTACTGGAAATGAACGCTTGAACCTAGAAGAGTGAAAGTTGGGCAGCCAAGTGAGATTAGTGAACTGATCATTACCACCAAGTATCATCAAGATTTGGTGAAAAAATGTTTGCTGAGATTTCAGCAAACTAGTAGTTTTTTGGAAGCTTGGCAACCCCTTTCAAACGAAAGTGTTTTTCGCCAATCTCTGCTTGGGATACTTCAAGAGGAAACAAACCATAGAGATAGAACTTAGAACTACTTCATTTGGTCAAGTTTCACGCAGCTAGCACAAACCGTGTTTGATTCAGAGTTTCAAACACATCTATCTATATAGCAGAAAACAGAGTGAAACCTAAAAATTCAAAGTGTTACTGGAAACGAACGCTTGAACCTAGAAGAGAGAAAGTTGGGCAGCCAAGTGGGCTTAGTGAACTGATCATTACCACCAAGTATCATCAAGTTTTGGTGAAAAAATGTTTGCTGAGATTTCAGCAAACTAGTAGTTTTTTGGAAGCTTGGCAACCCCTTTCAAACGAAAGTGTTTTTCGCCAGTCTCTGCATGGGGTACTTCAAGAGGAAACAAACCATAGAGATAGAACTTAGAACTACTTCATTTGGTCAAGTTTCAAGGAGCTAGCACAAACCGTGTTTGATTTAGATTTCCAAACACATCTATCTATATAGCAGAAAACAGAGTGAAACCTAAAATTTCAAAGTGTTACTGGAAACGAACGCTTGAACCTAGAAGAGTGAAAGTTGGGCAGCCAAGTGGGATTAGTGAACTGATCATTACCACCAAGTATCATCAAGATTTGGTGAAAAAATGTTTGCTGAGATTTCAGCAAACTAGTAGTTTTTTGGAAGCTTGGCAACCCCTTTCAAACGAAAGTGTTTTTCGCCAGTCTCTGCATGGGGTACTTCAAGAGGAAACAAACCATAGAGATAGAACTTAGAACTACTTCATTTTGTCACGTTTCAAGGAGCTAGCACAAACCGTGTTTGATTCAGAGTTTCAAACACATCTATCTATATAGCAGAAAACAGAGTGAAACCTAAAAATTCAAAGTGTTACTGGAAACGAACGCTTGAACCTAGAAGAGAGAAAGTTGGGCAGCCAAGTGGGATTAGTGAACTGATCATTAACACCAAGTATCATTAAGTTTTGGTGAAAAAATGTTTGCTGAGATTTCAGCAAACTAGTAGTTTTTTGGACGCTTGGCAACCCCTTTCAAACGAAAGTGTTTTTCGCCAGTCTCTGCATGGGGTACTTCAAGAGGAAACAAACTATAGAGATAGAACTTAGAACTACTTCATTTGGTCAAGTTTCAAGGAGCTAGCACAAACAGTGTTTGATTTAGAATTCCAAACACAGCTATCTATGTAGCAGAAAACAGAGTGAAACCTAAAAATTCAAAGTGTTACTGGAAATGAACGCTTGAACCTAGAAGAGTGAAAGTTGGGCAGCCAAGTGAGATTAGTGAACTGATCATTACCACCAAGTATCATCAAGATTTGGTGAAAAAATGTTTGCTGAGATTTCAGCAAACTAGTAGTTTTTTGGAAGCTTGGCAACCCCTTTCAAACGAAAGTGTTTTTCGCCAGTCTCTGCATGGGTAATTCAATAGGAAACAAACCATAGAGATAGAACTTAGAACTACTTCATTTGGTCAAGTTTCCAGGAGCTAGCACAAACCGTATTTGATTTAGAGATTCAAACACATCTATCTATATAGCAGAAAACAGAGTGAAACCTAAAAATTCAAAGTGTTACTGGAAACGAACGCTTGAACCTAGAAGAGTAAAAATTGGGCAGCCAAGTGGGCTTAGTGAACTGATCATTACCAGCAAGTATCATCAAGATTTGGTGAAAAAATGTTTGCTGAGATTTCAGCAAACTAGTAGTTTTTTGGAAGCTTGGCAACCCCTTTCAAACGAAAGTGTTTTTCGCCAGTCTCTGCATGGGTAATTCAATAGGAAACAAACCATAGAGATAGAACTTAGAACTACTTCATTTGGTCAAGTTTCCAGGAGCTAGCACAAACCGTATTTGATTTAGAGATTCAAACACATCTATCTATATAGCAGAAAACAGAGTGAAACCTAAAAATTCAAAGTGTTACTGGAAACGAACGCTTGAACCTAGAAGAGTAAAAATTGGGCAGCCAAGTGGGCTTAGTGAACTGATCATTACCAGCAAGTATCATCAAGATTTGGTGAAAAAATGTTTGCTGAGATTTCAGCAAACTAGTAGTTTTTTGGAAGCTTGGCAACCCCTTTCAAACGAAAGTGTTTTTCGCCAGTCTCTGCATGGGGTACTTCAAGAGGAAACAAACCATAGAGATAGAACTTAGAACTACTTCATTTGGTCAAGTTTCACGCAGCTAGCACAAACCGTGTTTGATTCAGAGTTTCAAACACATCTATCTATATAGCAGAAAACAGAGTGAAACCTAAAAATTCAAAGTGTTACTGGAAACGAACGCTTGAACCTAGAAGAGAGAAAGTTGGGCAGCCAAGTGGGCTTAGTGAACTGATCATTACCACCAAGTATCATCAAGTTTTGGTGAAAAAATGTTTGCTGAGATTTCAGCAAACTAGTAGTTTTTTGGAAGCTTGGCAACCCCTTTCAAACGAAAGTGTTTTTCGCCAGTCTCTGCATGGGGTACTTCAAGAGGAAACAAACCATAGAGATAGAACTTAGAACTACTTCATTTGGTCAAGTTTCAAGGAGCTAGCACAAACAGTGTTTGATTTAGAATTCCAAACACAGCTATCTATGTAGCAGAAAACAGAGTGAAACCTAAAAATTCAAAGTGTTACTGGAAACGAACGCTTGAACCTAGAAGAGTGAAAGTTGGGCAGCCAAGTGAGATTAGTGAACTGATCATTACCACCAAGTATCATCAAGATTCGGTGAAAAAATGTTTGCTGAGATTTCAGAAAACTAGTAGTTTTTTGGAAGCTTGGCAACCCCATTCAAACGAAAGTGTTTTTCGCCAGTTTCTGCATGGGGTACTTCAAGAGGAAACAAACCATAGAGATAGAACTCAGAACTACTTCATTTTGTCACGTTTCAAGGAGCTAGCACAAACCGTGTTTGATTCAGAGTTTCAAACACATCTATCTATATAGCAGAAAACAGAGTGAAACCTAAAAATTCAAAGTGTTACTGGAAACGAACGCTTGAACCTAGAAGAGAGAAAGTTGGGCAGCCAAGTGGGATTAGTGAACTGATCATTACCACCAAGTATCATTAAGTTTTGGTGAAAAAATGTTTGCTGAGATTTCAGCAAACTAGTAGTTTTTTGGACGCTTGGCAACCCCTTTCAAACGAAAGTGTTTTTCGCCAGTCTCTGCATGGGGTACTTCAAGAGGAAACAAACCATAGAGATAGAACTTAGAACTACTTCATTTGGTCAAGTTTCAAGGAGCTAGCACAAACAGTGTTTGATTTAGAATTCCAAACACAGCTATCTATGTAGCAGAAAACAGAGTGAAACCTAAAAATTCAAAGTGTTACTGGAAATGAACGCTTGAACCTAGAAGAGTGAAAGTTGGGCAGCCAAGTGAGATTAGTGAACTGATCATTACCACCAAGTATCATCAAGATTTGGTGAAAAAATGTTTGCTGAGATTTCAGCAAACTAGTAGTTTTTTGGAAGCTTGGCAACCCCTTTCAAACGAAAGTGTTTTTCGCCAGTCTCTGCATGGGAAGTTCAATAGGAAACAAACCATAGAGATAGAACTTAGAACTACTTCATTTGGTCAAGTTTCACGCAGCTAGCACAAACCGTGTTTGATTCAGAGTTTCAAACACATCTATCTATATAGCAGAAAACAGAGTGAAACCTAAAAATTCAAAGTGTTACTGGAAACGAACGCTTGAACCTAGAAGAGAGAAAGTTGGGCAGCCAAGTGGGATTAGTGAACTGATCATTACCACCAAGTATCATTAAGTTTTGGTGAAAAAATGTTTGCTGAGATTTCAGCAAACTAGTAGTTTTTTGGACGCTTGGCAACCCCTTTCAAACGAAAGTGTTTTTCGCCAGTCTCTGCATGGGGTACTTCAAGAGGAAACAAACCATAGAGATAGAACTTAGAACTACTTCATTTGGTCAAGTTTCAAGGAGCTAGCACAAACAGTGTTTGATTTAGAATTCCAAACACAGCTATCTATGTAGCAGAAAACAGAGTGAAACCTAAAAATTCAAAGTGTTACTGGAAATGAACGCTTGAACCTAGAAGAGTGAAAGTTGGGCAGCCAAGTGAGATTAGTGAACTGATCATTACCACCAAGTATCATCAAGATTTGGTGAAAAAATGTTTGCTGAGATTTCAGCAAACTAGTAGTTTTTTGGAAGCTTCGCAACCCCTTTCAAACGAAAGTGTTTTTCGCCAGTCTCTGCATGGGTAATTCAATAGGAAACAAACCATAGAGATAGAACTTAGAACTACTTCATTTGGTCAAGTTTCCAGAAGCTAGCACAAACCGTGTTTGATTTAGAGATTCAAACACATCTATCTATATAGCAGAAAACAGAGTGAAACCTAAAAATTCAAAGTGTTACTGGAAACGAACGCTTGAACCTAGAAGAGTAAAAATTGGGCAGCCAAGTGGGCTTAGTGAACTGATCATTACCAGCAAGTATCATCAAGATTTGGTGAAAAAATGTTTGCTGAGATTTCAGCAAACTAGTAGTTTTTTGGAAGCTTGGCAACCCCTTTCAAACGAAAGTGTTTTTCGCCAGTCTCTGCATGGGGTACTTCAAGAGGAAACAAACCATAGAGATAGAACTTAGAACTACTTCATTTGGTCAAGTTTCAAGGAGCTAGCACAAACAGTGTTTGATTTAGAATTCCAAACACAGCTATCTATGTAGCAGAAAACAGAGTGAAACCTAAAAATTCAAAGTGTTACTGGAAACGAACGCTTGAACATAGAAGAGTGAAAGTTGGGCAGCCAAGTGAGATTACTGAACTGATCATTACCACCAAGTATCATCAAGATTTGGTGGAAAAATGTTTGCTGAGATTTCAGAAAACTAGTAGTTTTTTGGAAGCTTGGCAACCCCATTCAAACGAAAGTGTTTTTCGCCAGTTTCTGCATGGGGTACTTCAAGAGGAAACAAACCATAGAGATAGAACTTAGAACTACTTCATTTTGTCAAGTTTCAAGGAGCTAGCACAAACCGTGTTTGATTCAGAGTTTCAAACACATCTATCTATATAGCAGAAAACAGAGTGAAACCTAAAAATTCAAAGTGTTACTGGAAACGAACGCTTGAACCTAGAAGAGAGAAAGTTGGGCAGCCAAGTGGGATTAGTGAACTGATCATTACCACCAAGTATCATCAAGTTTTGGTGAAAAAATGTTTGCTGAGATTTCAGCAAACTAGTAGTTTTTTGGACGCTTGGCAACCCCTTTCAAACGAAAGTGTTTTTCGCCAGTCTCTGCATGGGGTACTTCAAGAGGAAACAAACCATAGAGATACAACTTAGAACTACTTCATTTGGTCAAGTTTCAAGGAGCTAGCACAAACATTGTTTGATTTAGAATTCCAAACACAGCTATCTATGTAGCAGAAAACAGAGTGAAACCTAAAAATTCAAAGTGTTACTGGAATTGAACGCTTGAACCTAGAAGAGTGAAAGTTGGGCAGCCAAGTGAGATTAGTGAACTGATCATTACCACCAAGTATCATCAAGATTTTTTGAAAAAATGTTTGCTGAGATTTCAGCAAACTAGTAGTTTTTTGGAAGCTTGGCAACCCCTTTCAAACGAAAGTGTTTTTCGCCAGTCTCTGCATGGGGTACTTCAAGAGGAAACAAACCATAGAGATAGAACTTAGAACTACTTCATTTGGTCAAGTTTCAAGGAGCTAGCACAAACCGTGTTTGATTTAGAATTCCAAACACATCTATCTATGTAGGAGAAAACAGAGTGAAACCTAAAACTTCAAACTGTTACTGGAAACGAATGCTTCAACCTAGAAGAATAAAAATTGGATAGCCAAGTGGGATTAGTGAACTGATCATTACCACCAAGTATCATTAAGATTTGGTGAAAAAAGTTTTGCTGAGATTTCAGCAAACTAGTAGTTTTTTGGAAGCTTGGCCACTTCTTTCAAACGAAAGTGTTTTTCGCCAGTCTCTGCATGGTGTACTTCAAGAGGAAACAATCCATAGAGATGGAACATAGAACTACTTCATTTGGTCAAGTTTCAAGGAGCTAGCACAAACCGTGTTTGATTTAGAGTTTCAAACACATCTATCTATATAGCAGAAAACAGAGTGAAACCTAAAAATTCAAAGTGTTACTGGAAACGAACGCTTGAACCTAGAAGAGAGAAAGTTGGGCAGCCAAGTGGGATTAGTGAACTGATCATTACCACCAAGTATCATCAAGTTTTGGTGAAAAAATGTTTGCTGAGATTTCAGCAACCTAGTAGTTTTTTGGAAGCTTGGCAACCCCTTTCAAACGAAAGTGTTTTTCGCCAGTCTCTGCATGGGGTACTTCAAGAGGAAACAAACCATAGAGATAGAACTTAGAACTACTTCATTTGGTGAAGTTTCAAGGAGCTAGCACAAACAGTGTTTGATTTAGAATTCCAAACACAGCTATCTATGTAGCAGAAAACAGAGTGAAACCTAAAAATTCAAAGTGTTACTGGAAACGAACGCTTGAACCTAGAAGAGTGAAAGTTGGGCAGCCAAGTGAGATTAGTGAACTGATCATTACCACCAAGTATCATCAAGATTTGGTGAAAAAATGTTTGCTGAGATTTCAGAAAACTAGTAGTTTTTTGTAAGCTTGGCAACCCCATTCAAACGAAAGTGTTTTTCGCCAGTTTCTGCATGGGGTACTTCAAGAGGAAACAAACCATAGAGATAGAACTTAGAACTACTTCATTTTGTCAAGTTTCAAGGAGCTAGCACAAACCGTGTTTGATTCAGAGTTTCAAACACATCTATCTATATAGCAGAAAACAGAGTGAAACCTAAAAATTCAAAGTGTTACTGGAAACGAACGCTTGAACCTAGAAGAGAGAAAGTTGGGCAGCCAAGTGGGATTAGTGAACTGATCATTACCACCAAGTATCATCAAGTTTTGGTGAAAAAATGTTTGCTGAGATTTCAGCAAACTAGTAGTTTTTTGGACGCTTGGCAACCCCTTTCAAACGAAAGTGTTTTTCGCCAGTCTCAGCATGGGGTACTTCAAGAGGAAACAAACCATAGAGATACAACTTAGAACTACTTCATTTGGTCAAGTTTCAAGGAGCTAGCACAAACATTGTTTGATTTAGAATTCCAAACACAGCTATCTATGTAGCAGAAAACAGAGTGAAACCTAAAAATTCAAAGTGTTACTGGAAATGAACGCTTGAACCTAGAAGAGTGAAAGTTGGGCAGCCAAGTGAGATTAGTGAACTGATCATTACCACCAAGTATCATCAAGATTTTTTGAAAAAATGTTTGCTGAGATTTCAGCAAACTAGTAGTTTTTTGGAAGCTTGGCAACCCCTTTCAAACGAAAGTGTTTTTCGCCAGTCTCTGCATGGGGTACTTCAAGAGGAAACAAACCATAGAGATAGAACTTAGAACTACTTCATTTGGTCAAGTTTCAAGGAGCTAGCACAAACCGTGTTTGATTTAGAATTCCAAACACATCTATCTATGTAGGAGAAAACAGAGTGAAACCTAAAACTTCAAACTGTTACTGGAAACGAATGCTTCAACCTAGAAGAATAAAAATTGGATAGCCAAGTGGGATTAGTGAACTGATCATTACCACCAAGTATCATTAAGATTTGGTGAAAAAAGTTTTGCTGAGATTTCAGCAAACTAGTAGTTTTTTGGAAGCTTGGCCACTTCTTTCAAACGAAAGTGTTTTTCGCCAGTCTCTGCATGGTGTACTTCAAGAGGAAACAATCCATAGAGATGGAACATAGAACTACTTCATTTGGTCAAGTTTCAAGGAGCTAGCACAAACCGTGTTTGATTTAGAGTTTCAAACACATCTATCTATATAGCAGAAAACAGAGTGAAACCTAAAAATTCAAAGTGTTACTGGAAACGAACGCTTGAACCTAGAAGAGAGAAAGTTGGGCAGCCAAGTGGGATTAGTGAACTGATCATTACCACCAAGTATCATCAAGTTTTGGTGAAAAAATGTTTGCTGAGATTTCAGCAACCTAGTAGTTTTTTGGAAGCTTGGCAACCCCTTTCAAACGAAAGTGTTTTTCCCCAGTCTCTGCATGGGGTACTTCAAGAGGAAACAAACCATAGAGATAGAACTTAGAACTACTTCATTTGGTGAAGTTTCAAGGAGCTAGCACAAACAGTGTTTGATTTAGAATTCCAAACACAGCTATCTATGTAGCAGAAAACAGAGTGAAACCTAAAAATTCAAAGTGTTACTGGAAACGAACGCTTGAACCTAGAAGAGTGAAAGTTGGGCAGCCAAGTGAGATTAGTGAACTGATCATTACCACCAAGTATCATCAAGATTTGGTGAAAAAATGTTTGCTGAGATTTCAGAAAACTAGTAGTTTTTTGGAAGCTTGGCAACCCCATTCAAACGAAAGTGTTTTTCGCCAGTTTCTGCATGGGGTACTTCAAGAGGCAACAAACCATAGAGATAGAACTTAGAACTACTTCATTTTGTCACGTTTCAAGGAGCTAGCACAAACCGTGTTTGATTCAGAGTTTCAAACACATCTATCTATATAGCAGAAAACAGAGTGAAACCTAAAAATTCAAAGTGTTACTGGAAACGAACGCTTGAAACTATAAGAGAGAAAGTTGGGCAGCCAAGTGGGATTAGTGAACTGATCATTACCACCAAGTATCATTATGTTTTGGGGTAAAAATGTTTGCTGAGATTTCAGCAAACTAGTAGTTTTTTGGACGCTTGGCAACCCCTTTCAAACGAAAGTGTTTTTCGCCAGTCTCTGCATGGGGTACTTCAAGAGGAAACAAACCATAGAGATAGAACTTAGAACTACTTCATTTGGTCAAGTTTCAAGGAGCTAGCACAAACAGTGTTTGATTTAGAATTCCAAACACAGCTATCTATGTAGCAGAAAACAGAGTGAAACCTAAAAATTCAAAGTGTTACTGGAAATGAATGCTTGAACCTAGAAAAGTGAAAGTTGGGCAGCCAAGTGAGATTAGTGAACTGATCATTACCACCAAGTATCATCAAGATTTGGTGAAAAACATGTTTGCTGAGATTTCAGCAAACTAGTAGTTTTTTGGAAGCTTGGCAACCCCTTTCAAACGAAAGTGTTTTTCGCCAGTCTCTGCATGGGGTACTTCAAGAGGAAACAAACCATAGAGATAGAACTTAGAAGTACTTCATTTGGTCAAGTTTCAAGGAGCTAGCACAAACCGTGTTTGATTTAGAATTCCAAACACATCTATCTATATAGCAGAAAACAGAGTGAAACCTAAAAATTCAAAGTGTTACTGGAAACGAACGCTTGAACCTAGAAGAGAGAAAGTTGGGCAGCCAAGTGAGATTAGTGAACTGATCATTACCACCAAGTATCATCAAGATTTGGTGAAAAAATGTTTGCTGAGATTTCAGCAAACTAGTAGTTTTTTGGAAGCTTGGCAACCCCATTCAAACGAAAGTGTTTTTCGCCAGTGTCTGCATAAGGTACTTCAAGAGGAAACAAACCATAGAGAAAGAACTTAGAACTACTTCATTTGGTCAAGTTTGAAGGAGCTAGCACAAACCGTGTTTGATTTAGAATTCCAAACACATCTATCTATGTAGGAGAAAACAGAGTGAAACATAAAACTCAAACTGTTACTGGAAACGAATGCTTCATCCTAGAAGAATAAAAATTGGGTAGCCAAGTGGGATTAGTGAACTGATCATTACCACCAAGTATCATTAAGATTTGGTGAAAAAAGTTTTGCTGAGATTTCAGCAAACTAGTAGTTTTTTGGAAGCTTGGCCACTTCTTTCAAACGAAAGTGTTTTTCGCCAGTCTCTGCATGGTGTACTTCAAGAGGAAACAAACCATAGAGATGGAACATAGAACTACTTCATTTGTTCAAGTTTCAAGGAGCTAGCACAAACCGTGTTTGATTTAGAGTTTCAAACACATCTATCTATATAGCAGAAAACAGAGTGAAACCTAAAAATTCAAAGTGTTACTGGAAACGAACGCTTGAACCTAGAAGAGTGAAAGTTGGGCAGCCAAGTGAGATTAGTGAACTGATCATTACCACCAAGTATCATCAAGATTTGGTGAAAAAATGTTTGCTGAGGTTTCAGCAAACTAGTAGTTTTTTGGAAGCTTGGCAACCCCTTTCAAACGAAAGTGTTTTTCGCCAGTCTCTGCATGGGTAATTCAATAGGAAACAAACCATAGAGATAGAACTTAGAACTACTTCATTTGGTCAAGTTTCCAGAAGCTAGCACAAACCGTGTTTGATTTAGAGATTCAAACACATCTATCTATATAGCAGAAAACAGAGTGAAACCTAAAAATTCAAAGTGTTACTGGAAACGAACGCTTGAACCTAGAAGAGTAAAAATTGGGCAGCCAAGTGGGCTTAGTGAACTGATCATTACCAGCAAGTATCATCAAGATTTGGTGAAAAAATGTTTGCTGAGATTTCAGCAAACTAGTAGTTTTTTGGAAGCTTGGCAACCCCTTTCAAACGAAAGTGTTTTTCGCCAGTCTCTGCATGGGGTACTTCAAGAGGAAACAAACCATAGAGATAGAACTTAGAACTACTTCATTTGGTCAAGTTTCAAGGAGCTAGCACAAACAGTGTTTGATTTAGAATTCCAAACACAGCTATCTATGTAGCAGAAAACAGAGTGAAACCTAAAAATTCAAAGTGTTACTGGAAACGAACGCTTGAACCTAGAAGAGTGAAAGTTGGGCAGCCAAGTGAGATTAGTGAACTGATCATTACCACCAAGTATCATCAAGATTTGGTGAAAAAATGTTTGCTGAGATTTCAGAAAACTAGTAGTTTTTTGGAAGCTTGGCAACCCCATTCAAACGAAAGTGTTTTTCGCCAGTTTCTGCATGGGGTACTTCAAGAGGAAACAAACCATAGAGATAGAACTTAGAACTACTTCATTTTGTCAAGTTTCAAGGAGCTAGCACAAACCGTGTTTGATTCAGAGTTTCAAACACATCTATCTATATAGCAGAAAACAGAGTGAAAAATAAAAATTCAAAGTGTTACTGGAAACGAACGCTTGAACCTAGAAGAGAGAAAGTTGGGCAGCCAAGTGGGATTAGTGAACTGATCATTACCACCAAGTATCATCAAGTTTTGGTGAAAAAATGTTTGCTGAGATTTCAGCAAACTAGTAGTTTTTTGGACGCTTGGCAACCCCTTTCAAACGAAAGTGTTTTTCGCCAGTCTCTGCATGGGGTACTTCAAGAGGAAACAAACCATAGAGATACAACTTAGAACTACTTCATTTGGTCAAGTTTCAAGGAGCTAGCACAAACATTGTTTGATTTAGAATTCCAAACACAGCTATCTATGTAGCAGAAAACAGAGTGAAACCTAAAAATTCAAAGTGTTACTGGAAATGAACGCTTGAACCTAGAAGAGTGAAAGTTGGGCAGCCAAGTGAGATTAGTGAACTGATCATTACCACCAAGTATCATCAAGATTTTTTGAAAAAATGTTTGCTGAGATTTCAGCAAACTAGTAGTTTTTTGGAAGCTTGGCAACCCCTTTCAAACGAAAGTGTTTTTCGCCAGTCTCTGCATGGGGTACTTCAAGAGGAAACAAACCATAGAGATAGAACTTAGAACTACTTCATTTGGTCAAGTTTCAAGGAGCTAGCACAAACCGTGTTTGATTTAGAATTCCAAACACATCTATCTATGTAGGAGAAAACAGAGTGAAACCTAAAACTTCAAACTGTTACTGGAAACGAATGCTTCAACCTAGAAGAATAAAAATTGGATAGCCAAGTGGGATTAGTGAACTGATCATTACCACCAAGTATCATTAAGATTTGGTGAAAAAAGTTTTGCTGAGATTTCAGCAAACTAGTAGTTTTTTGGAAGCTTGGCCACTTCTTTCAAACGAAAGTGTTTTTCGCCAGTCTCTGCATGGTGTACTTCAAGAGGAAACAAACCATAGAGATGGAACATAGAACTACTTCATTTTGTCAAGTTTCAAGGAGCTAGCACAAACCGTGTTTGATTTAGAGTTTCAAACACATCTATCTATATAGCAGAAAACAGAGTGAAACCTAAAAATTCAAAGTGTTACTGGAAACGAACGCTTGAACCTAGAAGAGTAAAAATTGGGCAGCCAAGTGGGATTAGTGAACTGACCATTACCACCAAGTATCATCAAGATTTGGTGAAAAAATGTTTGCTGAGATTTCAGCAAACTAGTAGTTTTTTGGAAGCTTGGCAACCCCTTTCAAACGAAAGTGTTTTTCGCCAGTCTCTGCATGGGGTACTTCAAGAGGAAACAAACCATAGAGATAGAACTTAGAACTACTTCATTTGGTCAAGTTTCAAGGAGCTAGCACAAACCGTGTTTGATTTAGAATTCCAAACACATCTATCTATATAGCAGAAAACAGAGTGAAACCTAAAAATTCAAAGTGTTACTGGAAACGAACGCTTGAATCTAGAAGAGTAAAAATTGGGCAGCCAAGTGGGCTTAGTGAACTGATCATTACCACCAAGTATCATCAAGATTTGGTGAAAAAATGTTTGCTGAGATTTCAGCAAACTAGTAGTTTTTTGGAAGCTTGGCAACCCCTTTCAAACGAAAGTGTTTTTCGCCAGTCTCTGCATGGGGTACTTCAAGAGGAAACAAACCATAGAGATAGAACTTAGAACTACTTCATTTGGTCAAGTTTCAAGGAGCTAGCACAAACCGTGTTTGATTTAGAATTCCAAACACATCTATCTATATAGCAGAAAACAGAGTGAAACCTAAAAATTCAAAGTGTTACTGGAAACGAACGCTTGAACCTAGAAGAGTAAAAATTGGGCAGCCAAGTGGGCTTAGTGAACTGATCATTACCACCAAGTATCATCAAGATTTGGTGAAAAAATGTTTGCTGAGATTTCAGCAAACTAGTAGTTTTTTGGACGCTTGGCAACCCCTTTCAAACGAAAGTGTTTTTCGCCAGTCTCTGCATGGGGTACTTCAAGAGGAAACAAACCATAGAGATAGAACTTAGAACTACTTCATTTTGTCAAGTTTCACGCAGCTAGCACAAACCGTGTTTGATTCAGAGTTTCAAACACATCTATCTATATAGCAGAAAACAGAGTGAAACCTAAAAATTCAAAGTGTTACTGGAAACGAACGCTTGAACCTAGAAGAGTGAAAGTTGGGCAGCCAAGTGGGATTAGTGAACTGATCATTACCACCAAGTAACATCAAGTTTTGGTGAAAAAATGTTTGCTGAGATTTCAGCAAACTAGTAGTTTTTTGGACGTTTGGCAACCCCTTTCAAACGAAAGTGTTTTTCGCCAGTCTCTGCATGGGGTACTTCAAGAGGAAACAAACCATAAAGATAGAACTTAGAACTACTTCATTTGGTCAAGTTTCAAGGAGCTAGCACAAACCGTGTTTGATTTAGAATTCCAAACACATCTATCTATATAGCAGAAAACAGAGTGAAACCTAAAAATTCAAAGTGTTACTGGAAACGAACGCTTGAACCTAGAAGAGAGAAAGTTGGGCAGCCAAGTGAGATTAGTGAACTGATCATTACCACCAAGTATCATCAAGATTTGGTGAAAAAATGTTTGCTGAGATTTCAGCAAACTAGTAGTTTTTTGGAAGCTTGGCAACCCCATTCAAACGAAAGTGTTTTTCGCCAGTTTCTGCATAAGGTACTTCAAGAGGAAACAAACCATAGAGAAAGAACTTAGAACTACTTCATTTGGTCAAGTTTGAAGGAGCTAGCACAAACAGTGTTTGATTTAGAATTCCAAACACATCTATCTATGTAGGAGAAAACAGAGTGAAACCTAAAACTCAAACTGTTACTGGAAACGAATGCTTCATCCTAGAAGAATAAAAATTGGGTAGCCAAGTGGGATTAGTGAACTGATCATTACCACCAAGTATCATTAAGATTTGGTGAAAAAAGTTTTGCTGAGATTTCAGCAAACTAGTAGTTTTTTGGAAGCTTGGCCACTTCTTTCAAACGAAAGTGTTTTTCGCCAGTCTCTGCATGGTGTACTTCAAGAGGAAACAAACTATAGAGATGGAACATAGAACTACTTCATTTGTTCAAGTTTCAAGGAGCTAGCACAAACCGTGTTTGATTTAGAGTTTCAAACACATCTATCTATATAGCAGAAAACAGTGTGAAACCTAAAAATTCAAAGTGTTACTGGAAACGAACGCTTGAACCTAGAAGAGTGAAAGTTGGGCAGCCAAGTGAGATTAGTGAACTGATCATTACCACCAAGTATCATCAAGATTTGGTGAAAAAATGTTTGCTGAGGTTTCAGCAAACTAGTAGTTTTTTGGAAGCTTGGCAACCCCTTTCAAACGAAAGTGTTTTTCGCCAGTCTCTGCATGGGTAATTCAATAGGAAACAAACCATAGAGATAGAACTTAGAACTACTTCATTTGGTCAAGTTTCCAGAAGCTAGCACAAACCGTGTTTGATTTAGAGATTCAAACACATCTATCTATATAGCAGAAAACAGAGTGAAACCTAAAAATTCAAAGTGTTACTGGAAACGAACGCTTGAACCTAGAAGAGTAAAAATTGGGCAGCCAAGTGGGCTTAGTGAACTGATCATTACCAGCAAGTATCATCAAGATTTGGTGAAAAAATGTTTGCTGAGATTTCAGCAAACTAGTAGTTTTTTGGAAGCTAGGCAACCCCTTTCAAACGAAAGTGTTTTTCGCCAGTCTCTGCATGGGGTACTTCAAGAGGAAACAAACCATAGAGATAGAACTTAGAACTACTTCATTTGGTCAAGTTTCAAGGAGCTAGCACAAACAGTGTTTGATTTAGAATTCCAAACACAGCTATCTATGTAGCAGAAAACAGAGTGAAACCTAAAAATTCAAAGTGTTACTGGAAGCGAACGCTTGAACCTAGAAGAGTGAAAGTTGGGCAGCCAAGTGAGATTAGTGAACTGATCATTACCACCAAGTATCATCAAGATTTGGTGAAAAAATGTTTGCTGAGATTTCAGAAAACTAGTAGTTTTTTTGAAGCTTGGCAACCCCATTCAAACGAAAGTGTTTTTCGCCAGTTTCTACATGGGGTACTTCAAGAGGAAACAAACCATAGAGATAGAACTTAGAACTACTTCATTTTGTCAAGTTTCAAGGAGCTAGCACAAACCGTGTTTGATTCAGAGTTTCAAACACATCTATCTATATAGCAGAAAACAGAGTGAAACCTAAAAATTCAAAGTGTTACTGGAAACGAACGCTTGAACCTAGAAGAGAGAAAGTTGGGCAGCCAAGTGGGATTAGTGAACTGATCATTACCACCAAGTATCATCAAGTTTTGGTGAAAAAATGTTTGCTGAGATTTCAGCAAACTAGTAGTTTTTTGGACGCTTGGCAACCCCTTTCAAACGAAAGTGTTTTTCGCCAGTCTCTGCATGGGGTACTTCAAGAGTAAACAAACCATAGAGATACAACTTAGAACTACTTCATTTGCTCAAGTTTCAAGGAGCTAGCACAAACAGTGTTTGATTTAGAATTCCAAACACAGCTATCTATGTAGCAGAAAACAGAGTGAAACCTAAAAATTCAAAGTGTTACTGGAAATGAACGCTTGAACCTAGAAGAGTGAAAGTTGGGCAGCCAAGTGAGATTAGTGAACTGATCATTACCACCAAGTATCATCAAGATTTTTTGAAAAAATGTTTGCTGAGATTTCAGCAAACTAGTAGTTTTTTGGAAGCTTGGCAACCCCTTTCAAACGAAAGTGTTTTTCGCCAGTCTCTGCATGGGGTACTTCATGAGGAAACAAACCATAGAGATAGAACTTAGAACTACTTCATTTGGTCAAGTTTCAAGGAGCTAGCACAAACCGTGTTTGATTTAGAATTCCAAACACATCTATCTATATAGCAGAAAACAGAGTGAAACCTAAAACTTCAAACTGTTACTGGAAACGAATGCTTCAACCTAGAAGAATAAAAATTGGATAGCCAAGTGGGATTAGTGAACTGATCATTACCACCAAGTATCATTAAGATTTGGTGAAAAAAGTTTTGCTGAGATTTCAGCAAACTAGTAGTTTTTTGGAAGCTTGGCCACTTCTTTCAAACGAAAGTGTTTTTCGCCAGTCTCTGCATGGTGTACTTCAAGAGGAAACAAACCATAGAGATGGAACATAGAACTACTTCATTTGGTCAAGTTTCAAGGAGCTAGCACAAACCGTGTTTGATTTAGAGTTTCAAACACATCTATCTATATAGCAGAAAACAGAGTGAAACCTAAAAATTCAAAGTGTTACTGGAAACGAACGCTTGAACCTAGAAGAGTAAAAATTGGGCAGCCAAGTGGGATTAGTGAACTGATCATTACCACCAAGTATCATCAAGATTTGGTGAAAAAATGTTTGCTGAGATTTCAGCAAACTAGTAGTTTTTTGGAAGCTTGGCAACCCCTTTCAAACGAAAGTGTTTTTCGCCAGTCTCTGCATGGGGTACTGCAAGAGGAAACAAACCATAGAGATAGAACTTAGAACTACTTCATTTGGTCAAGTTTCAAGGAGCTAGCACAAACCGTGTTTGATTTAGAATTCCAAACACATCTATCTATATAGCAGAAAACAGAGTGAAACCTAAAAATTCAAAGTGTTACTGGAAACGAACGCTTGAATCTAGAAGAGTAAAAATTGGGCAGCCAAGTGGGCTTAGTGAACTGATCATTACCACCAAGTATCATCAAGATTTGGTGAAAAAATGTTTGCTGAGATTTCAGCAAACTAGTAGTTTTTTGGAAGCTTGGCAACCCCTTTCAAACGAAAGTGTTTTTCGCCAGTCTCTGCATGGGGTACTTCAAGAGGAAACAAACCATAGAGATAGAACTTAGAACTACTTCATTTGGTCAAGTTTCAAGGAGCTAGCACAAACCGTGTTTGATTTAGAATTCCAAACACATCTATCTATATAGCAGAAAACAGAGTGAAACCTAAAAATTCAAAGTGTTACTGGAAACGAACGCTTGAACCTAGAAGAGTAAAAATTGGGCAGCCAAGTGGGCTTAGTGAACTGATCATTACCACCAAGTATCATCAAGATTTGGTGAAAAAATGTTTGCTGAGATTTCAGCAAACTAGTAGTTTTTTGGACGCTTGGCAACCCCTTTCAAACGAAAGTGTTTTTCGCCAGTCTCTGCATGGGGTACTTCAAGAGGAAACAAACCATAGAGATAGAACTTAGAACTACTTCATTTTGTCAAGTTTCACGCAGCTAGCACAAACCGTGTTTGATTCAGAGTTTCAAACACATCTATCTATATAGCAGAAAAGAGAGTGAAACCTAAAAATTCAAAGTGTTACTGGAAACGAACGCTTGAACCTAGAAGAGTGAATGTTGGGCAGCCAAGTGGGATTATTGAACTGATCATTACCACCAAGTATCATCAAGTTTTGGTGAAAAAATGTTTGCTGAGATTTCAGCAAACTAGTAGTTTTTTGGACGTTTGGCAACCCCTTTCAAACGAAAGTGTTTTTCGCCAGTCTCTGCATGGGGTACTTCAAGAGGAAACAAACCATAGAGATAGAACTTAGAACTACTTCATTTGGTCAAGTTTCAAGGAGCTAGCACAAACCGTGTTTGATTTAGAATTCCAAACACATCTATCTATATAGCAGAAAACAGAGTGAAACCTAAAACTTCAAACTGTTACTGGAAACGAATGCTTCAACCTAGAAGAATAAAAATTGGATAGCCAAGTGGGATTAGTGAACTGATCATTACCACCAAGTATCATTAAGTTTTGGTGAAAAAAGTTTTGCTGAGATTTCAGCAAACTAGTAGTTTTTTGGAAGCTTGGCCACTTCTTTCAAACGAAAGTGTTTTTCGCCAGTCTCTGCATGGTGTACTTCAAGAGGAAACAAACCATAGAGATGGAACATAGAACTACTTCATTTGGTCAAGTTTCAAGGAGCTAGCACAAACCGTGTTTGATTTAGAGTTTCAAACACATCTATCTATATAGCAGAAAACAGAGTGAAAAATAAAAATTCAAAGTGTTACTGGAAACGAACGCTTGAACCTAGAAGAGTAAAAATTGGGCAGCCAAGTGGGATTAGTGAACTGATCATTACCACCAAGTATCATCAAGATTTGGTGAAAAAATGTTTGCTGAGATTTCAGCAAACTAGTAGTTTTTTGGAAGCTTGGCAACCCCTTTCAAACGAAAGTGTTTTTCGCCAGTCTCTGCATGGGGTACTTCAAGAGGAAACAAACCATAGAGATAGAACTTAGAACTACTTCATTTGGTCAAGTTTCAAGGAGCTAGCACAAACCGTGTTTGATTTAGAATTCCAAACACATCTATCTATATAGCAGAAAACAGAGTGAAACCTAAAAATTCAAAGTGTTACTGGAAACGAACGCTTGAATCTAGAAGAGTAAAAATTGGGCAGCCAAGTGGGCTTAGTGAACTGATCATTACCACCAAGTATCATCAAGATTTGGTGAAAAAATGTTTGCTGAGATTTCAGCAAACTAGTAGTTTTTTGGAAGCTTGGCAACCCCTTTCAAACGAAAGTGTTTTTCGCCAGTCTCTGCATGGGGTACTTCAAGAGGAAACAAACCATAGAGATAGAACTTAGAACTACTTCATTTGGTCAAGTTTCAAGGAGCTAGCACAAACCGTGTTTGATTTAGAATTCCAAACACATCTATCTATGTAGGAGAAAACAGAGTGAAACCTAAAACTTCAAACTGTTACTGGAAACGAATGCTTCAACCTAGAAGAATAAAAATTGGATAGCCAAGTGGGATTAGTGAACTGATCATTACCACCAAGTATCATTAAGATTTGGTGAAAAAAGTTTTGCTGAGATTTCAGCAAACTAGTAGTTTTTTGGAAGCTTGGCCACTTCTTTCAAACGAAAGTGTTTTTCGCCAGTCTCTGCATGGTGTACTTCAAGAGGAAACAAACCATAGAGATGGAACATAGAACTACTTCATTTGGTCAAGTTTCAAGGAGCTAGCACAAACCGTGTTTGATTTAGAGTTTCAAACACATCTATCTATATAGCAGAAAACAGAGTGAAAAATAAAAATTCAAAGTGTTACTGGAAACGAACGCTTGAATCTAGAAGAGTAAAAATTGGGCAGCCAAGTGGGCTTAGTGAACTGATCATTACCACCAAGTATCATCAAGATTTGGTGAAAAAATGTTTGCTGAGATTTCAGCAAACTAGTAGTTTTTTGGAAGCTTGGCAACCCCTTTCAAACGAAAGTGTTTTTCGCCAGTCTCTGCATGGGGTACTTCAAGAGGAAACAAACCATAGAGATAGAACTTAGAACTACTTCATTTGGTCAAGTTTCAATTAGCTAGCACAAACCGTGTTTGATTTAGAATTCCAAACACATCTATCTATATAGCAGAAAACAGAGTGAAACCAAAAAATTCAAAGTGTTACTGGAAACGAACGCTTGAACCTAGAAGAGTAAAAATTGGGCAGCCAAGTGGGCTTAGTGAACAGATCATTACCACCAAGTATCATCAAGATTTGGTGAAAAAATGTTTGCTGAGATTTCAGCAAACTAGTAGTTTTTTGGAAGGTTGGCAACCCCTTTCAAACGAAAGTGTTTTTCGCCAGTCTCTGCAAGGGGTACTTCAAGAGGAAACAAACCATAGAGATAGAACTTAGAACTACTTCATTTGGTCAAGTTTCAAGGAGCTAGCACAAACCGTGTTTGATTTAGAATTCCAAACACATCTATCTATATAGCAGAAAACAGAGTGAAACCTAAAAATTCAAAGTGTTACTGGAAACGAACGCTTGAACCTAGAAGAGTGAAAGTTGGGCAGGAAAGTGAGATTAGTGAACTGATCATTACAACCAAGTATCATCAAGATTTGGTGAAAAAATGTTTGCTGAGATTTCAGCAAACTAGTAGTTTTTTGGAAGCTTGGCAACCCCATTCAAACGAAAGTGTTTTTCGCCAGTTTCTGCATGGGGTACTTCAAGAGGAAACAAACCAAAGAGATAGAACTTAGAACTACTTCATTTGGTCAAGTTTGAAGGAGCTAGCACAAACCATGTTTGATTTAGAATTCCAAACACATCTATCTATGTAGGAGAAAACAAAGTGAAACCTAAAACTCAAACTGTTACTGGAAACGAATGCTTCAACCTAGAAGAATAAAAATTGGGTAGCCAAGTGGGATTAGTGAACTGATCATTACCACCAAGTATCATTAAGATTTGGTGAAAAAAGTTTTGCTGAGATTTCAGCAAACTAGTAGTTTTTTGGAAGCTTGGCCACTTCTTTCAAACGAAAGTGTTTTTCGCCAGTCTCTGCATGGTGTACTTCAAGAGGAAACAAACCATAGAGTTGGAACATAGAACTACTTCATTTGGTCAAGTTTCAAGGAGCTAGCACAAACCGTGTTTGATTTAGAGTTTCAAACACATCTATCTATATAGCAGAAAACAGAGTGAAACCTAAAAATTCAAAGTGTTACTGGAAACGAACGCTTGAATCTAGAAGAGTAAAAATTGGGCAGCCAAGTGGGCTTAGTGAACTGATCATTACCACCAAGTATCATCAAGATTTGGTGAAAAAATGTTTGCTGAGATTTCAGCAAACTAGTAGTTTTTTGGAAGGTTGGCAACCCCTTTCAAACGAAAGTGTTTTTCGCCAGTCTCTGCATGGGGTACTTCAAGAGGAAACAAACCATAGAGATAGAACTTAGAAGTACTTCATTTGGTCAAGTTTCAAGGAGCTAGCACAAACCGTGTTTGATTTAGAATTCCAAACACATCTATCTATATAGCAGAAAACAGAGTGAAACCTAAAAATTCAAAGTGTTACTGGAAACGAACGCTTGAATCTAGAAGAGTAAAAATTGGGCAGCCAAGTGGGCTTAGTGAACTGATCATTACCACCAAGTATCATCAAGATTTGGTGAAAAAATGTTTGCTGAGATTTCAGCAAACTAGTAATTTTTTGGAAACTTGGTAACCCCTTTCAAACGAAAGTGTTTTTCGCCAGTCTCTGCATGGGGTACTTCAAGAGGAAACAAACCATAGAGATAGAACTTAGAACTACTTCATTTGGTCAAGTTTCAAGGAGCTAGCACAAACCGTGTTTGATTTAGAATTCCAAACACATCTATCTATGTAGGAGAAAACAGAGTGAAACCTAAAACTCAAACTGTTACTGGAAACGAATGCTTCAACCTAGAAGAATAAAAATTGGGTAGCCAAGTGGGATTAGTGAACTGATCATTACCACCAAGTATCATTAAGATTTGGTGAAAAAAGTTTTGCTGAGATTTCAGCAAACTAGTAGTTTTTTGGAAGCTTGGCCACTTCTTTCAAACGAAAGTGTTTTTCGCCAGTCTCTGCATGGTGTACTTCAAGAGGAAACAAACCATAGAGTTGGAACATAGAACTACTTCATTTGGTCAAGTTTCAAGGAGCTAGCACAAACCGTGTTTGATTTAGAGTTTCAAACACATCTATCTATATAGCAGAAAACAGAGTGAAACCTAAAAATTCAAAGTGTTACTGGAAACGAACGCTTGAATCTAGAAGAGTAAAAATTGGGCAGCCAAGTGGGCTTAGTGAACTGATCATTACCACCAAGTATCATCAAGATTTGGTGAAAAAATGTTTGCTGAGATTTCAGCAAACTAGTAGTTTTTTGGAAGGTTGGCAACCCCTTTCAAACGAAAGTGTTTTTCGCCAGTCTCTGCATGGGGTACTTCAAGAGGAAACAAACCATAGAGATAGAACTTAGAAGTACTTCATTTGGTCAAGTTTCAAAGAGCTAGCACAAACCGTGTTTGATTTAGAATTCCAAACACATCTATCTATATAGCAGAAAACAGAGTGAAACCTAAAAATTCAAAGTGTTACTGGAAACGAACGCTTGAATCTAGAAGAGTAAAAATTGGGCAGCCAAGTGGGCTTAGTGAACTGATCATTACCACCAAGTATCATCAAGATTTGGTGAAAAAATGTTTGCTGAGATTTCAGCAAACTAGTAGTTTTTTGGAAGCTTGGCAACCCCTTTCAAACGAAAGTGTTTTTCGCCAGTCTCTGCATGGGGTACTTCAAGAGGAAACAAACCATAGAGATAGAACTTAGAACTACTTCATTTGGTCAAGTTTCAAGGAGCTAGCACAAACCGTGTTTGATTTAGAATTCCAAACACATCTATCTATGTAGGAGAAAACAGAGTGAAACCTAAAACTCAAACTGTTACTGGAAACGAATGCTTCAACCTAGAAGAATAAAAATTGGGTAGCCAAGTGGGATTAGTGAACTGATCATTACCACCAAGTATCATTAAGATTTGGTGAAAAAAGTTTTGCTGAGATTTCAGCAAACTAGTAGTTTTTTGGAAGCTTGGCCACTTCTTTCAAACGAAAGTGTTTTTCGCCAGTCTCTGCATGGTGTACTTCAAGAGGAAACAAACCATAGAGTTGGAACATAGAACTACTTCATTTGGTCAAGTTTCAAGGAGCTAGCACAAACCGTGTTTGATTTAGAGTTTCAAACACATCTATCTATATAGCAGAAAACAGAGTGAAACCTAAAAATTCAAAGTGTTACTGGAAACGAACGCTTGAATCTAGAAGAGTAAAAATTGGGCAGCCAAGTGGGCTTAGTGAACTGATCATTACCACCAAGTATCATCAAGATTTGGTGAAAAAATGTTTGCTGAGATTTCAGCAAACTAGTAGTTTTTTGGAAGGTTGGCAACCCCTTTCAAACGAAAGTGTTTTTCGCCAGTCTCTGCATGGGGTACTTCAAGAGGAAACAAACCATAGAGATAGAACTTAGAAGTACTTCATTTGGTCAAGTTTCAAAGAGCTAGCACAAACCGTGTTTGATTTAGAATTCCAAACACATCTATCTATATAGCAGAAAACAGAGTGAAACCTAAAAATTCAAAGTGTTACTGGAAACGAACGCTTGAATCTAGAAGAGTAAAAATTGGGCAGCCAAGTGGGCTTAGTGAACTGATCATTACCACCAAGTATCATCAAGATTTGGTGAAAAAATGTTTGCTGAGATTTCAGCAAACTAGTAGTTTTTTGGAAGCTTGGCAACCCCTTTCAAACGAAAGTGTTTTTCGCCAGTCTCTGCATGGGGTACTTCAAGAGGAAACAAACCATAGAGATAGAACTTAGAACTACTTCATTTGGTCAAGTTTCAAGGAGCTAGCACAAACCGTGTTTGATTTAGAATTCCAAACACATCTATCTATATAGCAGAAAACAGAGTGAAACCTAAAAATTCAAAGTGTTACTGGAAACGAACGCTTGAACCTAGAAGAGTAAAAATTGGGCAGCCAAGTGGGATTAGTGAACTGATCATTACCAGCAAGTATCATCAAGATTTGGTGAAAAAATGTTTGCTGAGATTTCAGCAAACTAGGAGTTTTTTGGAAGCTTGGCAACCCCTTTCAAACGAAAGTGTTTTGCGCCAGTCTCTGCATGGGGTATTTCAAGAGGAAACAAACCATAGAGATAGAACTTAGAACTACTTCATTTGGTCAAGTTTCCAGGAGCTAGCACAAACCGTGTTTCATTTAGAGATTCAAACACATCTATCTATATAGCAGAAAACAGAGTGAAACCTAAAAATTCAAAGTGTTACTGGAAACGAACGCTTGAACCTAGAAGAGTGAAAGATGGGCAGCCAAGTGGAATTAGTGAACTGATCATTACCACCAAGTATCATCAAGTTTTGGTGAAAAAATGTTTGCTGAGATTTCAGCAAACTAGTAGTTTTTTGGACGCTTGGCAACCCCTTTCAAACGAAAGTGTTTTTCGCCAGTCTCTGCATGGGGTACTTCAAGAGGAAACAAACCATAGAGATAGAACTTAGAACTACTTCATTTGGTCAAGTTTCAAGGAGCTAGCACAAACCGTGTTTGATTTAGAATTCCAAACACATCTATCTATATAGCAGAAAACAGAGTGAAACCTAAAAATTCAAAGTGTTACTGGAAACGAACGCTTGAACCTAGAAGAGTGAAAGATGGGCAGCCAAGTGGAATTAGTGAACTGATCATTACCACCAAGTATCATCAAGTTTTGGTGAAAAAATGTTTGCTGAGATTTCAGCAAACTAGTAGTTTTTTGGAAGCTTGGCAACCCCATTCAAACGAAAGTGTTTTTCGCCAGTTTCTGCATAAGGTACTTCAAGAGGAAACAAACCATAGAGAAAGAACTTAGAACTACTTCATTTGGTCAAGTTTGAAGGAGCTAGCACAAACCGTGTTTGATTTAGAATTCCAAACACATCTATCTATGTAGGAGAAAACAGAGTGAAACCTAAAACTCAAACTGTTACTGGAAACGAATGCTTCATCCTAGAAGAATAAAAATTGGGTAGCCAAGTGGGATTAGTGAACTGATCATTACCACCAAGTATCATTAAGATTTGGTGAAAAAAGTTTTGCTGAGATTTCAGCAAACTAGTAGTTTTTTGGAAGCTTGGCCACTTCTTTCAAACGAAAGTGTTTTTCGCCAGTCTCTGCATGGTGTACTTCAAGAGGAAACAAACCATAGAGATGGAACATAGAACTACTTCATTTGTTCAAGTTTCAAGGAGCTAGCACAAACCGTGTTTGATTTAGAGTTTCAAACACATCTATCTATATAGCAGAAAACAGAGTGAAACCTAAAAATTCAAAGTGTTACTGGAAACGAACGCTTGAACCTAGAAGAGTGAAAGTTGGGCAGCCAAGTGAGATTAGTGAACTGATCATTACCACCAAGTATCATCAAGATTTGGTGAAAAAATGTTTGCTGAGGTTTCAGCAAACTAGTAGTTTTTTGGAAGCTTGGCAACCCCTTTCAAACGAAAGTGTTTTTCGCCAGTCTCTGCATGGGTAATTCAATAGGAAACAAACCATAGAGATAGAACTTAGAACTACTTCATTTGGTCAAGTTTCCAGAAGCTAGCACAAACCGTGTTTGATTTAGAGATTCAAACACATCTATCTATATAGCAGAAAACAGAGTGAAACCTAAAAATTCAAAGTGTTACTGGAAACGAACGCTTGAACCTAGAAGAGTAAAAATTGGGCAGCCAAGTGGGCTTAGTGAACTGATCATTACAAGCAAGTATCATCAAGATTTGGTGAAAAAATGTTTGCTGAGATTTCAGCAAACTAGTAGTTTTTTGGAAGCTTGGCAACCCCTTTCAAACGAAAGTGTTTTTCGCCAGTCTCTGCATGGGGTACTTCAAGAGGAAACAAACCATAGAGATAGAACTTAGAACTACTTCATTTGGTCAAGTTTCAAGGAGCTAGCACAAACAGTGTTTGATTTAGAATTCCAAACACAGCTATCTATGTAGCAGAAAACAGAGTGAAACCTAAAAATTCAAAGTGTTACTGGAAGCGAACGCTTGAACCTAGAAGAGTGAAAGTTGGGCAGCCAAGTGAGATTAGTGAACTGATCATTACCACCAAGTATCATCAAGATTTGGTGAAAAAATGTTTGCTGAGATTTCAGAAAACTAGTAGTTTTTTTGAAGCTTGGCAACCCCATTCAAACGAAAGTGTTTTTCGCCAGTTTCTACATGGGGTACTTCAAGAGGAAACAAACCATAGAGATAGAACTTAGAACTACTTCATTTTGTCAAGTTTCAAGGAGCTAGCACAAACCGTGTTTGATTCAGAGTTTCAAACACATCTATCTATATAGCAGAAAACAGAGTGAAACCTAAAAATTCAAAGTGTTACTGGAAACGAACGCTTGAACCTAGAAGAGAGAAAGTTGGGCAGCCAAGTGGGATTAGTGAACTGATCATTACCACCAAGTATCATCAAGTTTTGGTGAAAAAATGTTTGCTGAGATTTCAGCAAACTAGTAGTTTTTTGGACGCTTGGCAACCCCTTTCAAACGAAAGTGTTTTTCGCCAGTCTCTGCATGGGGTACTTCAAGAGTAAACAAACCATAGAGATACAACTTAGAACTACTTCATTTGCTCAAGTTTCAAGGAGCTAGCACAAACAGTGTTTGATTTAGAATTCCAAACACAGCTATCTATGTAGCAGAAAACAGAGTGAAACCTAAAAATTCAAAGTGTTACTGGAAATGAACGCTTGAACCTAGAAGAGTGAAAGTTGGGCAGCCAAGTGAGATTAGTGAACTGATCATTACCACCAAGTATCATCAAGATTTTTTGAAAAAATGTTTGCTGAGATTTCAGCAAACTAGTAGTTTTTTGGAAGCTTGGCAACCCCTTTCAAACGAAAGTGTTTTTCGCCAGTCTCTGCATGGGGTACTTCAAGAGGAAACAAACCATAGAGATAGAACTTAGAACTACTTCATTTGGTCAAGTTTCAAGGAGCTAGCACAAACCGTGTTTGATTTAGAATTCCAAACACATCTATCTATATAGCAGAAAACAGAGTGAAACCTAAAACTTCAAACTGTTACTGGAAACGAATGCTTCAACCTAGAAGAATAAAAATTGGATAGCCATGTGGGATTAGTGAACTGATCATTACCACCAAGTATCATTAAGATTTGGTGAAAAAAGTTTTGCTGAGATTTCAGCAAACTAGTAGTTTTTTGGAAGCTTGGCCACTTCTTTCAAACGAAAGTGTTTTTCGCCAGTCTCTGCATGGTGTACTTCAAGAGGAAACAAACCATAGAGATGGAACATAGAACTACTTCATTTGGTCAAGTTTCAAGGAGCTAGCACAAACCGTGTTTGATTTAGAGTTTCAAACACATCTATCTATATAGCAGAAAACAGAGTGAAACCTAAAAATTCAAAGTGTTACTGGAAACGAACGCTTGAACCTAGAAGAGTAAAAATTGGGCAGCCAAGTGGGATTAGTGAACTGATCATTACCACCAAGTATCATCAAGATTTGGTGAAAAAATGTTTGCTGAGATTTCAGCAAACTAGTAGTTTTTTGGAAGCTTGGCAACCCCTTTCAAACGAAAGTGTTTTTCGCCAGTCTCTGCATGGGGTACTGCAAGAGGAAACAAACCATAGAGATAGAACTTAGAACTACTTCATTTGGTCAAGTTTCAAGGAGCTAGCACAAACCGTGTTTGATTTAGAATTCCAAACACATCTATCTATATAGCAGAAAACAGAGTGAAACCTAAAAATTCAAAGTGTTACTGGAAACGAACGCTTGAATCTAGAAGAGTAAAAATTGGGCAGCCAAGTGGGCTTAGTGAACTGATCATTACCACCAAGTATCATCAAGATTTGGTGAAAAAATGTTTGCTGAGATTTCAGCAAACTAGTAGTTTTTTGGAAGCTTGGCAACCCCTTTCAAACGAAAGTGTTTTTCGCCAGTCTCTGCATGGGGTACTTCAAGAGGAAACAAACCATAGAGATAGAACTTAGAACTACTTCATTTGGTCAAGTTTCAAGGAGCTAGCACAAACCGTGTTTGATTTAGAATTCCAAACACATCTATCTATATAGCAGAAAACAGAGTGAAACCTAAAAATTCAAAGTGTTACTGGAAACGAACGCTTGAACCTAGAAGAGTAAAAATTGGGCAGCCAAGTGGGCTTAGTGAACTGATCATTACCACCAAGTATCATCAAGATTTGGTGAAAAAATGTTTGCTGAGATTTCAGCAAACTAGTAGTTTTTTGGACGCTTGGCAACCCCTTTCAAACGAAAGTGTTTTTCGCCAGTCTCTGCATGGGGTACTTCAAGAGGAAACAAACCATAGAGATAGAACTTAGAACTACTTCATTTTGTCAAGTTTCACGCAGCTAGCACAAACCGTGTTTGATTCAGAGTTTCAAACACATCTATCTATATAGCAGAAAAGAGAGTGAAACCTAAAAATTCAAAGTGTTACTGGAAACGAACGCTTGAACCTAGAAGAGTGAATGTTGGGCAGCCAAGTGGGATTATTGAACTGATCATTACCACCAAGTATCATCAAGTTTTGGTGAAAAAATGTTTGCTGAGATTTCAGCAAACTAGTAGTTTTTTGGACGTTTGGCAACCCCTTTCAAACGAAAGTGTTTTTCGCCAGTCTCTGCATGGGGTACTTCAAGAGGAAACAAACCATAGAGATAGAACTTAGAACTACTTCATTTGGTCAAGTTTCAAGGAGCTAGCACAAACCGTGTTTGATTTAGAATTCCAAACACATCTATCTATATAGCAGAAAACAGAGTGAAACCTAAAACTTCAAACTGTTACTGGAAACGAATGCTTCAACCTAGAAGAATAAAAATTGGATAGCCAAGTGGGATTAGTGAACTGATCATTACCACCAAGTATCATTAAGATTTGGTGAAAAAAGTTTTGCTGAGATTTCAGCAAACTAGTAGTTTTTTGGAAGCTTGGCCACTTCTTTCAAACGAAAGTGTTTTTCGCCAGTCTCTGCATGGTGTACTTCAAGAGGAAACAAACCATAGAGATGGAACATAGAACTACTTCATTTGGTCAAGTTTCAAGGAGCTAGCACAAACCGTGTTTGATTTAGAGTTTCAAACACATCTATCTATATAGCAGAAAACAGAGTGAAAAATAAAAATTCAAAGTGTTACTGGAAACGAACGCTTGAACCTAGAAGAGTAAAAATTGGGCAGCCAAGTGGGATTAGTGAACTGATCATTACCACCAAGTATCATCAAGATTTGGTGAAAAAATGTTTGCTGAGATTTCAGCAAACTAGTAGTTTTTTGGAAGCTTGGCAACCCCTTTCAAACGAAAGTGTTTTTCGCCAGTCTCTGCATGGGGTACTTCAAGAGGAAACAAACCATAGAGATAGAACTTAGAACTACTTCATTTGGTCAAGTTTCAAGGAGCTAGCACAAACCGTGTTTGATTTAGAATTCCAAACACATCTATCTATATAGCAGAAAACAGAGTGAAACCTAAAAATTCAAAGTGTTACTGGAAACGAACGCTTGAATCTAGAAGAGTAAAAATTGGGCAGCCAAGTGGGCTTAGTGAACTGATCATTACCACCAAGTATCATCAAGATTTGGTGAAAAAATGTTTGCTGAGATTTCAGCAAACTAGTAGTTTTTTGGAAGCTTGGCAACCCCTTTCAAACGAAAGTGTTTTTCGCCAGTCTCTGCATGGGGTACTTCAAGAGGAAACAAACCATAGAGATAGAACTTAGAACTACTTCATTTGGTCAAGTTTCAAGGAGCTAGCACAAACCGTGTTTGATTTAGAATTCCAAACACATCTATCTATATAGCAGAAAACAGAGTGAAACCTAAAACTTCAAACTGTTACTGTAAACGAATGCTTCAACCTAGAAGAATAAAAATTGGATAGCCAAGTGGGATTAGTGAACTGATCATTACCACCAAGTATCATTAAGATTTGGTGAAAAAAGTTTTGCTGAGATTTCAGCAAACTAGTAGTTTTTTGGAAGCTTGGCCACTTCTTTCAAACGAAAGTGTTTTTCGCCAGTCTCTGCATGGTGTACTTCAAGAGGAAACAAACCATAGAGATGGAACATAGAACTACTTCATTTGGTCAAGTTTCAAGGAGCTAGCACAAACCGTGTTTGATTTAGAGTTTCAAACACATCTATCTATATAGCAGAAAACAGAGTGAAAAATAAAAATTCAAAGTGTTACTGGAAACGAACGCTTGAACCTAGAAGAGTAAAAATTGGGCAGCCAAGTGGGCTTAGTGAACAGATCATTACCACCAAGTATCATCAAGATTTGGTGAAAAAATGTTTGCTGAGATTTCAGCAAACTAGAAGTTTTTTGGACGCTTGGCAACCCCTTTCAAACGAAAGTGTTTTTCGCCAGTCTCTGCATGGGGTACTTCAAGAGGAAACAAACCATAGAGATAGAACTTAGAACTACTTCATTTGGTCAAGTTTCAAGGAGCTAGCACAAACCGTGTTTGATTTAGAATTCCAAACACATCTATCTATATAGCAGAAAACAGAGTGAAACCTAAAAATTCAAAGTGTTACTGGAAACGAACGCTTGAACCTAGAAGAGTGAAAGTTGGGCAGGAAAGTGAGATTAGTGAACTGATCATTACCACCAAGTATCATCAAGATTTGGTGAAAAAATGTTTGCTGAGATTTCAGCAAACTAGTAGTTTTTTGGAAGCTTGGCAACCCCATTCAAACGAAAGTGTTTTTCGCCAGTTTCTGCATGGGGTACTTCAAGAGGAAACAAACCAAAGAGATAGAACTTAGAACTACTTCATTTGGTCAAGTTTGAAGGAGCTAGCACAAACCATGTTTGATTTAGAATTCCAAACACATCTATCTATGTAGGAGAAAACAGAGTGAAACCTAAAACTCAAACTGTTACTGGAAACGAATGCTTCAACCTAGAAGAATAAAAATTGGGTAGCCAAGTGGGATTAGTGAACTGATCATTACCACCAAGTATCATTAAGATTTGGTGAAAAAAGTTTTGCTGAGATTTCAGCAAACTAGTAGTTTTTTGGAAGCTTGGCCACTTCTTTCAAACGAAAGTGTTTTTCGCCAGTCTCTGCATGGTGTACTTCAAGAGGAAACAAACCATATAGTTGGAACATAGAACTACTTCATTTGGTCAAGTTTCAAGGAGCTAGCACAAACCGTGTTTGATTTAGAGTTTCAAACACATCTATCTATATAGCAGAAAACAGAGTGAAACCTAAAAATTCAAAGTGTTACTGGAAACGAACGCTTGAATCTAGAAGAGTAAAAATTGGGCAGCCAAGTGGGCTTAGTGAACTGATCATTACCACCAAGTATCATCAAGATTTGGTGAAAAAATGTTTGCTGAGATTTCAGCAAACTAGTAGTTTTTTGGAAGGTTGGCAACCCCTTTCAAACGAAAGTGTTTTTCGCCAGTCTCTGCATGGGGTACTTCAAGAGGAAACAAACCATAGAGATAGAACTTAGAAGTACTTCATTTGGTTAAGTTTCAAGGAGCTAGCACAAACCGTGTTTGATTTAGAATTCCAAACACATCTATCTATATAGCAGAAAACAGAGTGAAACCTAAAAATTCAAAGTGTTACTGGAAACGAACGCTTGAATCTAGAAGAGTAAAAATTGGGCAGCCAAGTGGGCTTAGTGAACTGATCATTACCACCAAGTATCATCAAGATTTGGTGAAAAAATGTTTGCTGAGATTTCAGCAAACTAGTAGTTTTTTGGAAGCTTGGCAACCCCTTTCAAACGAAAGTGTTTTTCGCCAGTCTCTGCATGGGGTACTTCAAGAGGAAACAAACCATAGAGATAGAACTTAGAACTAGTTCATTTGGTCAAGTTTCAAGGAGCTAGCACAAACCGTGTTTGATTTAGAATTCCAAACACATCTATCTATATAGCAGAAAACAGAGTGAAACCTAAAAATTCAAAGTGTTACTGGAAACGAACGCTTGAACCTAGAAGAGTAAAAATTGGGCAGCCAAGTGGGATTAGTGAACTGATCATTACCAGCAAGTATCATCAAGATTTGGTGAAAAAATGTTTGCTGAGATTTCAGCAAACTAGGAATTTTTTGGAAGCTTGGCAACCCCTTTCAAACGAAAGTGTTTTGCGCCAGTCTCTGCATGGGGTATTTCAAGAGGAAACAAACCATAGAGATAGAACTTAGAACTACTTCATTTGGTCAAGTTTCCAGGAGCTAGCACAAACCGTGTTTCATTTAGAGATTCAAACACATCTATCTATATAGCAGAAAACAGAGTGAAACCTAAAAATTCAAAGTGTTACTGGAAACGAACGCTTGAACCTAGAAGAGTGAAAGATGGGCAGCCAAGTGGAATTAGTGAACTGATCATTACCACCAAGTATCATCAAGTTTTGGTGAAAAAATGTTTGCTGAGATTTCAGCAAACTAGTAGTTTTTTGGAAGGTTGGCAACCCCTTTCAAACGAAAGTGTTTTTCGCCAGTCTCTGCATGGGGTACTTCAAGAGGAAACAAACCATAGAGATAGAACTTAGAACTACTTCATTTGGTCAAGTTTCAAGGAGCTAGCACAAACCGTGTTTGATTTAGATTTCGAAACACATCTATCTATATAGCAGAAAACAGAGTGAAACCTAAAAATTCAAAGTGTTACTGGAAACGAACGCTTGAACCTAGAAGAGTGAAAGTTGGGCAGCCAAGTGGGATTAGTGAACTGATCATTACCACCAAGTATCATCAAGATTTGGTGAAAAAATATTTGCTGAGATTTCAGCAAACTAGTAGTTTTTTGGAAGCTTGGCAACCCCTTTCAAACGAAAGTGTTTTTCGCCAGTCTCTGCATGGGGTACTTCAAGAGGAAACAAACCATAGAGATAGAACTTAGAACTACTTCATTTTGTCAAGTTTCACGCAGCTAGCACAAACCGTGTTTGATTCAGATTTTCAAACACATCTATCTATATAGCAGAAAACAGAGTGAAACCTAAAAATTCAAAGTGTTACTGGAAACGAATGCTTCAACCTAGAAGAGTGAAAGTTGGGCAGCCAAGTGGGATTAGTGAACTGATCATTACCACCAAGTATCATCAAGTTTTGGTGAAAAAATGTTTGCTGAGATTTCAGCAAACTAGTAGTTTTTTGGAAGCTTGGCAACCCCTTTCAAACGAAAGTGTTTTTCGCCAGTCTCTGCATGGGGTACTTCAAGAGGAAACAAACCATAGAGATAGAACTTAGAACTACTTCATTTGGTCAAGTTTCAAGGAGCTAGCACAAACAGTGTTTGATTTAGAATTCCAAACACAGCTATCTATGTAGCAGAAAACAGAGTGAAACCTAAAAATTCAAAGTGTTACTGGAAACGAACCCTTGAACCTAAAGAGTAAAAATTGGGCAGCCAAGTGGGATTAGTGAACTGATCATTACCACCAAGTATCATCAAGATTTGGTGAAAAAATGTTTGCTGAGATTTCAGCAAACTAGGATTTTTTTGGAAGCTTGGCAACCCCTTTCAAACGAAAGTGTTTTTCGCCAGTCTCTGCATGGGGTACTTCAAGAGGAAACAAACCATAGAGATAGAACTTAGAACTACTTCATTTGGTCAAGTTTCAAGGAGCTAGCACAAACCGTGTTTGATTTAGAATTCCAAACACATCTATCTTTATAGCAGAAAACAGAGTGAAACCTAAAAATTCAAAGTGTTACTGGAAACGAACGCTTGAACCTAGAAGAGTGAAAGATGGGCAGCCAAGTGGAATTAGTGAACTGATCATTACCACCAAGTATCATCAAGTTTTGGTGAAAAAATGTTTGCTGAGATTTCAGCAAACTAGTAGTTTTTTGGAAGGTTGGCAACCCCTTTCAAACGAAAGTGTTTTTCGCCAGTCTCTGCATGGGGTACTTCAAGAGGAAACAAACCATAGAGATAGAACTTAGAACTACTTCATTTGGTCAAGTTTCAAGGAGCTAGCACAAACCGTGTTTGATTTAGATTTCGAAACACATCTATCTATATAGCAGAAAACAGAGTGAAACCTAAAAATTCAAAGTGTTACTGGAAACGAACGCTTGAACCTAGAAGAGTGAAAGTTGGGCAGCCAAGTGGGATTAGTGAACTGATCATTACCACCAAGTATCATCAAGATTTGGTGAAAAAATGTTTGCTGAGATTTCAGCAAACTAGTAGTTTTTTGGAAGCTTGGCAACCCCTTTCAAACGAAAGTGTTTTTCGCCAGTCTCTGCATGGGGTACTTCAAGAGGAAACAAACCATAGAGATAGAACTTAGAACTACTTCATTTGGTCAAGTTTCAAGGAGCTAGCACAAACAGTGTTTGATTTAGAATTCCAAACACAGCTATCTATGTAGCAGAAAACAGAGTGAAACCTAAAAATTCAAAGTGTTACTGGAAACGAACGCTTGAACCTAGAAGAGTAAAAATTGGGCAGCCAAGTGGGCTTAGTGAACTGATCATTACCACCAATTATCATCAAGATTTGGTGAAAAAATGTTTGCAGAGATTTCATCAAACTAGTAGTTTTTTGGAAGCTTGGCAACCCCTTTCAAACGAAAGTGTTTTTCGCCAGTCTCTGCATGGGGTACTTCAAGAGGAAACAAACCATAGAGATACAACTTAGAACTACTTCATTTGGTCAAGTTTCAAGGAGCTAGCACAAACAGTGTTTGATTTAGAATTCCAAACACAGCTATCTATGTAGCAGAAAACAGAGTGAAACCTAAAAATTCAAAGTGTTACTGGAAATGAACGCTTGAACCTAGAAGAGTGAAAGTTCGGCAGCCAAGTGAGATTAGTGAACTGATCATTACCACCAAGTATCATCAAGATTTTTTGAAAAAATGTTTGCTGAGATTTCAGCAAACTAGTAGTTTTTTGGAAGCTTGGCAACCCCTTTCAAACGAAAGTGTTTTTCGCCAGTCTCTGCATGGGGTACTTCAAGAGGAAACAAACCATAGAGATAGAACTTAGAACTACTTCATTTGGTCAAGTTTCAAGGAGCTAGCACAAACCGTGTTTGATTTAGAATTCCAAACACATCTATCTATGTAGGAGAAAACAGAGTGAAACCTAAAACTTCAAACTGTTACTGGAAACGAATGCTTCAACCTAGAAGAATAAAAATTGGATAGCCAAGTGGGATTAGTGAACTGATCATTACCACCAAGTATCATTAAGATTTGGTGAAAAAAGTTTTGCTGAGATTTCAGCAAACTAGTAGTTTTTTGGAAGCTTGGCCACTTCTTTCAAACGAAAGTGTTTTTCGCCAGTCTCTGCATGGTGTACTTCAAGAGGAAACAAACCATAGAGATGGAACATAGAACTACTTCATTTGGTCAAGTTTCAAGGAGCTAGCACAAACCGTGTTTGATTTAGAGTTTCAAACACATCTATCTATATAGCAGAAAACAGAGTGAAACCTAAAAATTCAAAGTGTTACTGGAAACGAACGCTTGAACCTAGAAGAGTAAAAATTGGGCAGGCAAGTGGGATTAGTGAACTGATCATTACCACCAAGTATCATCAAGATTTGGTGAAAAAATGTTTGCTGAGATTTCAGCAAACTAGTAGTTTTTTGGAAGCTTGGCAACCCCTTTCAAACGAAAGTGTTTTTCGCCAGTCTCTGCATGGGGTACTTCATGAGGAAAAAAACCATAGAGATAGAACTTAGAACTACTTCATTTGGTCAAGTTTCAAGGAGCTAGCACAAACCGTGTTTGATTTAGAATTCCAAACACATCTATCTATATAGCAGAAAACAGAGTGAAACCTAAAAATTCAAAGTGTTACTGGAAACGAACGCTTGAATCTAGAAGAGTAAAAATTGGGCAGCCAAGTGGGCTTAGTGAACTGATCATTACCACCAAGTATCATCAAGATTTGGTGAAAAAATGTTTGCTGAGATTTCAGCAAACTAGTAGTTTTTTGGAAGCTTGGCAACCCCTTTCAAACGAAAGTGTTTTTCGCCAGTCTCTGCATGGGGTACTTCAAGAGGAAACAAACCATAGAGATAGAACTTAGAACTACTTCATTTGGTCAAGTTTCAAGGAGCTAGCACAAACCGTGTTTGATTTAGAATTCCAAACACATCTATCTATATAGCAGAAAACAGAGTGAAACCTAAAAATTCAAAGTGTTACTGGAAACGAACGCTTGAACCTAGAAGAGTAAAAATTGGGCAGCCAAGTGGGCTTAGTGAACTGATCATTACCACCAAGTATCATCAAGATTTGGTGAAAAAATGTTTGCTGAGATTTCAGCAAACTAGGAGTTTTTTGGAAGCTTGGCAACCCCTTTCAAACGAAAGTGTTTTGCGCCAGTCTCTGCATGGGGTATTTCAAGAGGAAACAAACCATAGAGATAGAACTTAGAACTACTTCATTTGGTCAAGTTTCCAGGAGCTAGCACAAACCGTGTTTCATTTAGAGATTCAAACACATCTATCTATATAGCAGAAAACAGAATGAAACTTAAAAATTCAAAGTGTTTCTGGAAACGAACGCTTGAACCTAGAAGAGTAAAAATTGGGCAGCCAAGTGGGCTTAGTGAACTGATCATTACCACCAATTATCATCAAGATTTGGTGAAAAAATGTTTGCTGAGATTTCAGAAAACTAGTAGTTTTTTGGAAGCTTGGCAACCCCTTTCAAACGAAAGTGTTTTTCGCCAGTCTCTGCATGGGGTACTTCAAGAGGAAACAAACCATAGAGATAGAACTTAGAACTACTTCATTTGGTCAAGTTTCAAGGAGCTAGCACAAACCGTGTTTGATTTAGAATTCCAAACACTTCTATCTATGTAGGAGAAAACAGAGTGAAACCTAAAGTTTCAAACTGTTACTGGAAACGAATGCGTCAACCTAGAAGAAAAAAAATTGGGTAGCCAAGTGGGATTAGTGAACTGATCATTACCACCATGTATCATTAAGATTTGGTGAAAAAAGTTTTGCTGAGATTTCAGCAAACTAGTAGTTTTTTGGAAGCTTGGCCACTTCTTTCAAACGAAAGTGATTTTCGCTAGTCTCTGCATGGTGTACTTCAAGAGGAAACAAACCATAGAGATGGAACATAGAACTACTTCATTTGGTCAAGTTTCAAGGAGCTAGCACAAACCGTGTTTGATTTAGAGTTTCAAACACATCTATCTATATAGCAGAAAACAGAGTGAAACCTAAAAATTCAAAGTGTTACTGGAAACGAACGCTTGAACCTAGAAGAGTAAAAATTGGGCAGCCAAGTGGGATTAGTGAACTGATCATTACCACCAAGTATCATCAAGATTTGGTGAAAAAATGTTTGCTGAGATTTCAGCAAACTAGTAGTTTTTTGGACGCTTGGCAACCCCTTTCAAACGAAAGTGTTTTTCGCCAGTCTCTGCATGGGGTACTTCAAGAGGAAACAAACCATAGAGATAGAACTTAGAACTACTTCATTTGGTCAAGTTTCAAGGAGCTAGCACAAACCGTGTTTGATTTAGAATTCCAAACACATCTATCTATATAGCAGAAAACAGAGTGAAACCTAAAAATTCAAAGTGTTACTGGAAACGAACGCTTGAACCTAGAAGAGTGAAAGATGGGCAGCCAAGCGGAATTAGTGAACTGATCATTACCACCAAGTATCATCAAGTTTTGGTGAAAAAATGTTTGCTGAGATTTCTGCAAACTAGTAGTTTTTTGGAAGGTTGGCAACCCCTTTCAAACGAAAGTGTTTTTCGCCAGTCTCTGCATGGGGTACTTCAAGAGGAAACAAACCATAGAGATAGAACTTAGAACTACTTCATTTGGTCAAGTTTCAAGGAGCTAGCACCAACCGTATTTGATTTAGATTTCGAAACACATCTATCTATATAGCAGAAAACAGAGTGAAACCTAAAAATTCAAAGTGTTACTGGAAACGAACGCTTGAACCTAGAAGAGTGAAAGTTGGGCAGCCAAGTGGGATTAGTGAACTGATCATTACCACCAAGTATCATCAAGATTTGGTGAAAAAATGTTTGCTGAGATTTCAGCAAACTAGTAGTTTTTTGGAAGCTTGGCAACCCCTTTAAAACGAAAGTGTTTTTCGCCAGTCTCTGCATGGGGTACTTCAAGAGGAAACAAACCATAGAGATAGAACTTAGAACTACTTCATTTTGTCAAGTTTCACGCAGCTAGCACAAACCGTGTTTGATTCAGAGTTTCAAACACATCTATCTATATAGCAGAAAACAGAGTGAAACCTAAAAATTCAAAGTGTTACTGGAAACGAACGCTTGAACCTAGAAGAGTGAAAGTTGGGCAGCCAAGTGGGATTAGTGAACTGATCATTACCACCAAGTATCATCAAGTTTTGGTGAAAAAATGTTTGCTGAGATTTCAGCAAACTAGTAGTTTTTTGGACGCTTGGCAACCCCTTTCAAACGAAAGTGTTTTTCGCCAGTCTCTGCATGGGGTACTTCAAGAGGAAACAAACCATAGAGATAGAACTTAGAACTACTTCATTTGGTCAAGTTTCAAGGAGCTAGCACAAACCGTGTTTGATTTAGAATTCCAAACACATCTATCTATATAGCAGAAAACAGAGTGAAACCTAAAAATTCAAAGTGTTACTGGAAACGAACGCTTGAACCTAGAAGAGTGAAAGATGGGCAGCCAAGTGGAATTAGTGAACTGATCATTACCACCAAGTATCATCAAGTTTTGGTGAAAAAATGTTTGCTGAAATTTCAGCAAACTAGTAGTTTTTTGGAAGGTTGGCAACCCCTTTCAAACGAAAGTGTTTTTCGCCAGTCTCTGCATGGGGTACTTCAAGAGGAAACAAACCATAGAGATAGAACTTAGAACTACTTCATTTGGTCAAGTTTCAAGGAGCTAGCACAAACCGTGTTTGATTTAGAATTCCAAACACATCTATCTATATAGCAGAAAACAGAGTGAAACCTAAAAATTCAAAGTGTTACTGGAAACGAACGCTTGAACCTAGAAGAGTGAAAGTTGGGCAGCCAAGTGGGATTAGTGAACTGATCATTACCACCAAGTATCATCAAGATTTGGTGAAAAAATGTTTGCTGAGATTTCAGCATACTAGTAGTTTTTTGGAAGCTTGGCAACCCCTTTCAAACGAAAGTGTTTTTCGCCAGTCTCTGCACGGGGTACTTGAAGAGGAAACAAACCATAGAGATAGAACTTAGAACTACTTCATTTTGTCAAGTTTCACGCAGCTAGCACAAACCGTGTTTGATTCAGAGTTTCAAACACATCTATCTATATAGCAGAAAACAGAGTGAAACCTGAAAATTCAAAGTGTTACTGGAAACGAACGCTTGAACCTAGAAGAGTGAAAGTTGGGCAGCCAAGTGGGATTAGTGAACTGATCATTACCACCAAGTATCATCAAGTTTTGGTGAAAAAATGTTTGCTGAGATTTCAGCTAACTAGTAGTTTTTTGGACGTTTGGCAACCCCTTTCAAACGAAAGTTTTTTTCGCCAGTCTCTGCACGGGGTACTTCAAGAGGAAACAAACCATAGAGATAGAACTTAGAACTACTTCATTTGGTCAAGTTTCAAGGAGCTAGCAAAAACCGTGTTTGATTTAGAATTCCAAACACATCTATCTATATAGCAGAAAACAGAGTGAAACCTAAAAATTCAAAGTGTTACTGGAAACGAACGCTTGAACCTAGAAGAGTGAAAGTTGGGCAGCCAAGTGGGATTAGTGAACTGATCATTACCACCAAGTATCATCAAGTTTTGGTGAAAAAATGTTTGCTGAGATTTCAGCAAACTAGTAGTTTTTTGGACGCTTGGCAACCCCTTTCAAACGAAAGTGTTTTTCGCCAGTCTCTGCATGGGGTACTTCAAGAGGAAACAAACCATAGAGATAGAACTTAGAACTACTTCATTTGGTCAAGTTTCAAGGAGCTAGCACAAACCGTGTTTGATTTAGAATTCCAAACACATCTATCTATATAGCAGAAAACAGAGTGAAACCTAAAAATTCAAAGTGTTACTGGAAACCAACGCTTGAACCTAGAAGAGTGAAAGATGGGCAGCCAAGTGGAATTAGTGAACTGATCATTACCACCAAGTATCATCAAGTTTTGGTGAAAAAATGTTTGCTGAGATTTCAGCAAACTAGTAGTTTTTTGGAAGGTTGGCAACCCCTTTCAAACGAAAGTGTTTTTCGCCAGTCTCTGCATGGGGTACTTCAAGAGGAAACAAACCATAGAGATAGAACTTAGAACTACTTCATTTGGTCAAGTTTCAAGGAGCTAGCACAAACCGTGTTTGATTTAGAATTCCAAACACATCTATCTATATAGCAGAAAACAGAGTGAAACCTAAAAATTCAAAGTGTTACTGGAAACGAACGCTTGAACCTAGAAGAGTGAAAGTTGGGCAGCCAAGTGGGATTAGTGAACTGATCATTACCACCAAGTATCATCAAGATTTGGTGAAAAAATGTTTGCTGAGATTTCAGCATACTAGTAGTTTTTTGGAAGCTTGGCAACCCCTTTCAAACGAAAGTGTTTTTCGCCAGTCTCTGCACGGGGTACTTCAAGAGGAAACAAACCATAGAGATAGAACTTAGAACTACTTCATTTTGTCAAGTTTCACGCAGCTAGCACAAACCGTGTTTGATTCAGAGTTTCAAACACATCTATCTATATAGCAGAAAACAGAGTGAAACCTGAAAATTCAAAGTGTTACTGGAAACGAACGCTTGAACCTAGAAGAGTGAAAGTTGGGCAGCCAAGTGGGATTAGTGAACTGATCATTACCACCAAGTATCATCAAGTTTTGGTGAAAAAATGTTTGCTGAGATTTCAGCAAACTAGTAGTTTTTTGGAAGCTTGGCAACCCCTTTCAAACGAAAGTGTTTTTCGCCAGTCTTTGCATGGGGTACTTCAAGAGGAAACAAACCATAGAGATAGAACTTAGAACTACTTCATTTGGTCAAGTTTCAAGGAGCTAGCACAAACAGTGTTTGATTTAGAATTCCAAACACAGCTATCTATGTAGCAGAAAACAGAGTGAAACCTAAAAATTCAAAGTGTTACTGGAAACGAACGCTTGAACCTAGAAGAGTGAAAGTTGGGCAGCCAAGTGAGATTAGTGAACTGATCATTACCACCAAGTATCATCAAGATTTGGTGAAAAAATGTTTGCTGAGATTTCAGAAAACTAGTAGTTTTTTGGAAGCTTGGCAACCCCATTCAAACGAAAGTGTTTTTCGCCAGTATCTGCATGGGGTACTTCAAGAGGAAACAAACCATAGAGATAGAACTTAGAACTACTTCATTTGGTCAAGTTTCAAGGAGCTAGCACAAACCGTGTTTGATTTAGAATTCCAAACACATCTATCTATGTAGGAGAAAACAGAGTGAAACCTAAAACTTCAAACTGTTACTGGAAACGAATGCTTCAACCTAGAAGAATAAAAATTGGGTAGCCAAGTGGTATTAGTGAACTGATCGTTACCACCAAGTATCATTAAAATTTGGTGAAAAAAGTTTTGCTGAGATTTCAGCATACTAGTAGATTTTTGGAAGCTTGGCAACCCCTTTCAAACGAAAGTGTTTTTTGCCAGTCTCTGCATGGGGTACTTCAAGAGGAAACAAACCATAGAGATGGAACATAGAACTACTTCTTTTGGTCAAGTTTCAAGGAGCTAGCACAAACCGTGTTTGATTTAGAGTTTCAAACACATCTATCTATATAGCAGAAAACAGAGTGAAACCTAAAAATTCAAAGTGTTACTGGAAACGAACGCTTGAACCTAGAAGAGTAAAAATTAGGCAGCCAAGTGGGATTAGTGAACTGATCATTACCACCAAGTATCATCAAGATTTGGTGAAAAAAGTTTTGCTGAGATTTCAGCAAACTAGTAGTTTTTTGGAAGCTTGGCAACCCCTTTCAAACGAAAGTCTTTTTCGCCAGTCTCTGCATGGGGTACTTCAAGAGGAAACAAACCATAGAGATAGAACTTAGAAGTACTTCATTTGGTCAAGTTTCAAGGAGCTAGCACAAACCGTGTATGATTTAGAATTCCAAACACATCTATCTATATAGCAGAAAACAGAGTGAAACCTAAAAATTCAAAGTGTTACTGGAAACGAACGCTTGAATCTAGAAGAGTAAAAATTGGGCAGCCAAGTGGGCTTAGTGAACTGATCATTACCACCAAGTATCATCAAGATTTGGTGAAAAAATGTTTGCTGAGATTTCAGCAAACTAGTAGTTTTTTGGAAGCTTGGCAACCCCTTTCAAACGAAAGTGTTTTTCGCCAGTCTCTGCATGGGGTACTTCAAGAGGAAACAAACCATAGAGATAGAACTTAGAACTACTTCATTTGGTCAAGTTTCAAGGAGCTAGCACAAACCGTGTTTGATTTAGAATTCCAAACACATCTATCTATATAGCAGAAAACAGAGTGAAACCTAAAAATTCAAAGTGTTACTGGAAACGAACGCTTGAACCTAGAAGAGTGAAAGTTGGGCAGCCAAGTGGGATTAGTGAACTGATCATTACCACCAAGTATCATCAAGTTTTGGTGAAAAAATGTTTGCTGAGATTTCAGCTAACTAGTAGTTTTTTGGACGTTTGGCAACCCCTTTCAAACGAAAGTGTTTTTCGCCAGTCTCTGCACGGGGTACTTCAAGAGGAAACAAACCATAGAGATAGAACTTAGAACTACTTCATTTGGTCAAGTTTCAAGGAGCTAGCAAAAACCGTGTTTGATTTAGAATTCCAAACACATCTATCTATATAGCAGAAAACAGAGTGAAACCAAAAAATTCAAAGTGTTACTGGAAACGAACGCTTGAACCTAGAAGAGTGAAAGATGGGCAGCCAAGTGGGATTAGTGAACTGATCATTACCACCAAGTATCATCAAGTTTTGGTGAAAAAATGTTTGCTGAGATTTCAGCAAACTAGTAGTTTTTTGGAAGCTTGGCAACCCCTTTCAAACGAAAGTGTTTTTCGCCAGTCTCTGCATGGGGTACTTCAAGAGGAAACAAACCATAGAGATAGAACTTAGAACTACTTCATTTGGTCAAATTTCAAGGAGCTAGCACAAACCGTGTTTGATTTAGATTTCCAAACACATCTATCTATATAGCAGAAAACAGAGTGAAACCTAAAAATTCAAAGTGTTACTGGAAACGAACGCTTGAACCTAGAAGAGTGAAAGATGGGCAGCCAAGTGGGATTAGTGAACTGATCATTACCACCAAGTATCATCAAGATTTGGTGAAAAAATGTTTGCTGAGATTTCAGCAAACTAGTAGTTTTTTGGAAGCTTGGCAACCCCTTTCAAACGAAAGTGTTTTTCGCCAGTCTCTGCATGGGGTACTTCAAGAGGAAACAAACCATAGAGATAGAACTTAGAACTACTTCATTTGGTCAAGTTTCAAGGAGCTAGCACAAACCGTGTTTGATTTAGAATTCCAAACACATCTATCTATATAGCAGAAAACAGAGTGAAACCTAAAAATTCAAAGTGTTACTGGAAACGAACGCTTGAACCTAGAAGAGTGAAAGTTGGGCAGCCAAGTGGGATTAGTGAACTGATCATTACCACCAAGTATCATCAAGTTTTGGTGAAAAAATGTTTGCTGAGATTTCAGCTAACTAGTAGTTTTTTGGACGTTTGGCAACCCCTTTCAAACGAAAGTGTTTTTCGCCAGTCTCTGCACGGGGTACTTCAAGAGGAAACAAACCATAGAGATAGAACTTAGAACTACTTCATTTGGTCAAGTTTCAAGGAGCTAGCAAAAACCGTGTTTGATTTAGAATTCCAAACACATCTATCTATATAGCAGAAAACAGAGTGAAACCAAAAAATTCAAAGTGTTACTGGAAACGAACGCTTGAACCTAGAAGAGTGAAAGATGGGCAGCCAAGTGGGATTAGTGAACTGATCATTACCACCAAGTATCATCAAGTTTTGGTGAAAAAATGTTTGCTGAGATTTCAGCAAACTAGTAGTTTTTTGGAAGCTTGGCAACCCCTTTCAAACGAAAGTGTTTTTCGCCAGTCTCTGCATGGGGTACTTCAAGAGGAAACAAACCATAGAGATAGAACTTAGAACTACTTCATTTGGTCAAATTTCAAGGAGCTAGCACAAACCGTGTTTGATTTAGATTTCCAAACACATCTATCTATATAGCAGAAAACAGAGTGAAACCTAAAAATTCAAAGTGTTACTGGAAACGAACGCTTGAACCTAGAAGAGTGAAAGTTGGGCAGCCAAGTGGGATTAGTGAACTGATCATTACCACCAAGTATCATCAAGATTTGGTGAAAAAATGTTTGCTGAGATTTCAGCAAACTAGTAGTTTTTTGGAAGCTTGGCAACCCCTTTCAAACGAAAGTGTTTTTCGCCAGTCTCTGCATGGGGTACTTCAAGAGGAAAAAAACCATAGAGATAGAACTTAGAACTACTTCATTTTGTCAAGTTTCACGCAGCTAGCACAAACCGTGTTTGATTCAGAGTTTCAAACACATCTATCTATATAGCAGAAAACAGAGTGAAACCTAAAAATTCAAAGTGTTACTGGAAACGAACGCTTGAACTTAGAAGAGTGAAAGTTGGGCAGCCAAGTGGGATTAGTGAACTGATCATTACCACCAAGTATCATCAAGTTTTTGTGAAAAAATATTTGCTGAGATTTCAGCAAACTAGTAGTTTTTTGGAAGCTTGGCAACCCCTTTCAAACGAAAGTGTTTTTCGCCAGTCTCTGCATGGGGTACTTCAAGAGGAAACAAACCATAGGGATAGAACTTAGAACTACTTCATTTGGTCAAGTTTCAAGGAGCTAGCACAAACAGTGTTTGATTTAGTATTCCAAACACAGCTATCTATGTAGCAGAAAACAGAGTGAAACCTAAAAATTCAAAGTGTTACTGGAAACGAACGCTTGAACCTAGAAGTGTGAAAGTTGAGCAGCCAAGTGAGATTAGTGAACTGATCATGACCACCAAGTATCATCAAGATTTGGTGAAAAAATGTTTGCTGAGATTTCAGAAAACTAGTAGTTTTTTGGAAGCTTGGCAACCTCATTCAAACGAAAGTGTTTTTCGCCAGTTTCTGCATGGGGTACTTCAAGAGGAAACAAACCATAGAGACAGAACTTAGAACTACTTCATTTGGTCAAGTTTCAAGGAGCTAGCACAAACCGTGTTTGATTTAGAATTCCAAACACATCTATCTATGTAGGAGAAAACAGACTGAAACCTATAACTTCAAACTGTTACTGGAAACGAATGCTTCAACCTAGAAGAATAAAAATTGGGTAGCCAAGTGGGATTAGTGAACTGATCATTACCACCAAGTATCATTAAGATTTGGTGAAAAAAGTTTTGCTGAGATTTCAGCAAACTAGTAGTTTTTTGGAAGCTTAGCCACTTCTTTCAAACGAAAGTGTTTTTCGCCAGTCTCTGCATGGTGTACTTCAAGAGGAAACAAACCATAGAGATGGAACATAGAACTACTTCATTTGGTCAAGTTTCAAGGAGCTAGCACAAACCGTGTTTGATTTAGAGTTTCAAACACATCTATCTATATAGCAGAAAACAGAGTGAAACCTAAAAATTCAAAGTGTTACTGGAAACGAACGCTTGAACCTAGAAGAATAAAAATTGGGCAGCCAAGTGGGATTAGTGAACTGATCATTACCACCAAGTATCATCAAGATTTGGTGAAAAAATGTTTGCTGAGATTTCAGCAAACTAGTAGTTTTTTGGAAGCTTGGCAACCCCTTTCAAACGAAAGTGTTTTTCCCCAGTCTCTGCATGGGGTACTTCAAGAGGAAACAAACCATAGAGATAGAACTTAGAAGTACTTCATTTGGTGAAGTTTCAAGGAGCTAGCACAAACCGTGTTTGATTTAGAATTCCAAACACATCTATATATATAGCAGAAAAACAGAGTGAAACCTAAAAATTCAAAGTGTTACTGGAAACGAACGCTTGAATCTAGAAGAGTAAAAATTGGGCAGCCAAGTGGGCTTAGTGAACTGATCATTACCACCAAGTATCATCAAGATTTGGTGAAAAAATGTTTGCTGAGATTTCAGCAAACTAGTAGTTTTTTGGAACCTTGGCAACCCCTTTCAAACGAAAGTGTTTTTCGCCAGTCTCTGCATGGGGTACTTCAAGAGGAAACAAACCATAGAGATAGAACTTAGAACTACTTCATTTGGTCAAGTTTCAAGGAGCTAGCACAAACCGTGTTTGATTTAGATTTCCAAACACATCTATCTATATAGCAGAAAACAGAGTGAAACCTAAAAATTCAAAGTGTTACTGGAAACGAACGCTTGAACCTAGAAGAGTGAAAGTTGGGCAGCCAAGTGGGATTAGTGAACTGATCATTACCACCAAGTATCATCAAGATTTGGTGCAAAAATGTTTGCTGAGATTTCAGCAAACTAGTAGTTTTTTGGAAGCTTGGCAACCCCTTTCAAACGAAAGTGTTTTTCGCCAGTCTCTGCATGGGGTACTTCAAGAGGAAACAAACCATAGAGATAGAACTTAGAAGTACTTCATTTGGTCAAGTTTCAAGGAGCTAGCACAAACCGTGTTTGATTTAGAATTCCAAACACATCTATCTATATAGCAGAAAACAGAGTGAAACCTAAAAATTCAAAGAGTAACTGGAAACGAACGCTTGAATCTAGAAGAGTAAAAATTGGGCAGCCAAGTGGGCTTAGTGAACTGATCATTACCACCAAGTATCATCAAGATTTGGTGAAAAAATGTTTGCTGAGATTTCAGCAAACTAGTAGTTTTTTGGAAGCTTGGCAACCCCTTTCAAACGAAAGTGTTTTTCGCCAGTCTCTGCATGGGGTAATTCAAGAGGAAACAAATCATAGAGATAGAACTTAGAACTACTTCATTTGGTCAAGTTTCAAGGAGCTAGCACATTCCGTGTTTGATTTAGAATTCCAAACACATCTATCTATATAGCAGAAAACAGAGTGAAACCTAAAAATTCAAAGTGTTACTGGAAACGAACGCTTGAACCTAGAAGAGTAAAAATTGGGCAGCCAAGGGGGCTTAGTGAACTGATCATTACCACCAAGTATCATCAAGATTTGGTGAAAAAATGTTTGCTGAGATTTCAGCAAACTAGTAGTTTTTTGGAAGCTTGGAAACCCCTTTCAAACGAAAGTGTTTTTCGCCAGTCTCTGCATGGGGTACTTCAAGAGGAAACAAACCATAGAGATAGAACTTAGAACTACTTCATTTTGTCAAGTTTCACGCAGCTAGCACAAACCGTGTTTGATTCAGAGTTTCAAACACATCTATCTATATAGCAGAAAACAGAGTGAAACCTAAAAATTCAAAGTGTTACTGGAAACGAACGCTTGAACCTAGAAGAGTGAAAGTTGGGCAGCCAAGTGGGATTAGTGAACTGATCATTACCACCAAGTGTCATCAAGTTTTGGTGAAAAAATGTTTGCTGAGATTTCAGCAAACTAGTAGTTTTTTGGACGCTGGGCAACCCCTTTCAAACGAAAGTGTTTTTCGCCAGTCTCTGCATGGGGTACTTCAAGAGGAAACAAACCATAGAGATAGAACTTAGAACTACTTCATTTGGTCAAGTTTCAAGGAGCTAGCACAAACCGTGTTTGATTTAGAATTCCAAACACATCTATCTATATAGCAGAAAACAGAGTGAAACCTAAAAATTCAAAGTGTTACTGGAAACGAATGCTTGAACCTAGAAGAGTGAAAGATGGGCAGCCAAGTGGGATTAGTGAACTGATCATTACCACCAAGTATCATCAAGTTTTGGTGAAAAAATGTTTGCTGAGGTTTCAGCAAACTAGTAGTTTTTTGGAAGCTTGGCAACCCCTTTCAAACGAAAGTGTTTTTCGCCAGTCTCTGCATGGGGTACTTCAAGAGGAAACAAACCATAGAGATAGAACTTAGAACTACTTCATTTGGTCAAGTTTCAAGGAGCTAGCACAAACCGTGTTTGATTTAGATTTCCAAACACATCTATCTATATAGCAGAAAACAGAGTGAAACCTAAAAATTCAAAGTGTTACTGGAAACGAACGCTTGAACCTAGAAGAGTGAAAGTTGTTCAGCCAAGTGGGATTAGTGAACTGATCATTACCACCAAGTATCATCAAGATTTGGTGAAAAAATGTTTGCTGAGATTTCAGCAAACTAGTAGTTTTTTGGAAGCTTGGCAACCCCTTTCAAACGAAAGTGTTTTTCGCCTGTCTCTGCATGGGGCACTTCAAGAGGAAACAAACCATAGAGATAGAATTTAAAACTACTTCATTTTGTCAAGTTTCACGCAGCTAGCACAAACCGTGTTTGATTCAGAGTTTCAAACACATCTATCTATATAGCAGAAAACAGAGTGAAACCTAAAAATTCAAAGTGTTACTGGAAACGAACGCTTGAACCTAGAAGAGTGAAAGTTGGGCAGCCAAGTGGGATTAGTGAACTGATCATTACCACCAAGTATCATCAAGTTTTGGTGAAAAAATGTTTGCTGAAATTTCAGCAAACTAGTAGTTTTTTGGAAGCTTGGCAACCCCTTTCAAACGAAAGTGTTTTTCGCCAGTCTCTGCATGGGGTACTTCAAGAGGAAACAAACCATAGAGATAGAACTTAGAACTACTTCATTTTGTCAAGTTTCACGCAGCTAGCACAAACCGTGTTTGATTTAGATTTCCAAACACATCTATCTATATAGCAGAAAACAGAGTGAAACCTAAAAATTCAAAGTGTTACTGGAAACGAACGCTTGAACCTAGAAGAGTGAAAGTTGTTCAGCCAAGTGGGATTAGTGAACTGATCATTACCACCAAGTATCATCAAGATTTGGTGAAAAAATGTTTGCTGAGATTTCAGCAAACTAGTAGTTTTTTGGAAGCTTGGCAACCCCTTTCAAACGAAAGTGTTTTTCGCCTGTCTCTGCATGGGGCACTTCAAGAGGAAACAAACCATAGAGATAGAACTTAAAACTACTTCATTTTGTCAAGTTTCACGCAGCTAGCACAAACCGTGTTTGATTCAGAGTTTCAAACACATCTATCTATATAGCAGAAAACAGAGTGAAACTTAAAAATTCAAAGTGTTACTGGAAACGAACGCTTGAACCTAGAAGAGTGAAAGTTGGGCAGCCAAGTGGGAATAGTGAACTGATCATTACCACCAAGTATCATCAAGTTTTGTTGAAAAAATGTTTGCTGAGATTTCAGCAAACTAGTAGTTTTTTGGAAGCTTGGCAACCCCTTTCAAACGAAAGTGTTTTTCGCCAGTCTCTGCATGGGGTACTTCAAGAGGAAACAAACCATAGAGATAGAACTTAGAACTACTTCATTTGGTCAAGTTTCAAGGAGCTAGCACAAACAGTGTTTGATTTAGAATTCCAAACACAGCTATCTATGTAGCAGAAAACAGAGTGAAACCTAAAAATTCAAAGTGTTACTGGAAACGAACGCTTGAACCTAGAAGAGTGAAAGTTGGGCAGCCAAGTGAGATTAGTGAACTGATCATTACCACCAAGTATCATCAAGATTTGGTGAAAAAATGTTTGCTGAGATTTCAGAAAACTAGTAGTTTTTTGGAAGCTTGGCAACCCCATTCAAACGAAAGTGTTTTTCGCCAGTTTCTGCATGGGGTACTTCAAGAGGAAACAAACCATAGAGATAGAACTTAGAACTACTTCATTTGGTCAAGTTTCCAGGAGCTAGCACAAACCGTGTTTGATTTAGAGATTTAAACACATCTATCTATATAGCAGAAAACAGAGTGAAAACTAAAAATTCAAAGTGTTACTGGAAACGAATGCTTGAACCTAGAAGAGTAAAAATTGGGCAGCCAAGTGGGCTTAGTGAACTGATCATTACCACCAATTATCATCAAGATTTGGTGAAAAAATGTTTGCTGAGATTTCAGCAAACTAGTAGTTTTTTGGACGCTTGGCAACCCCTTTCAAACGAAAGTGTTTTTCGCCAGTCTCTGCATGGGGTACTTCAAGAGGAAACAAACCATAGAGATAGAACTTAGAACTACTTCATTTGGTCAAGTTTCAAGGAGCTAGCACAAACAGTGTTTGATTTAGAATTCCAAACACAGCTATCTATGTAGCAGAAAACAGAGTGAAACCTAAAAATTCAAAGTGTTACTGGAAACGAACGCTTGAACCTAGAAGAATAAAAATTGGGTAGCCAAGTGGGATGAGTGAACTGATCATTACCACCAAGTATCATTAAGATTTGGTGAAAAAAGTTTTGCTGAGATTTCAGCAAACTAGTAGTTTCTTGGAAGCTTGGCAACCCCTTTCAAACGAAAGTGTTTTTCGCCAGTCTCTGCATGGGGTACTTCAAGAGGAAACAAACCATAGAGATAGAACTTAGAACTACTTCATTTGGTCAAGTTTCCAGGAGCTAGCACAAACCGTGTTTGATTTAGAGTTTCAAACACATCTATCTATATAGCAGAAAACAGAGTGAAAACTAAAAATTCAAAGTGTTACTGGAAACGAATGCTTGAACCTAGAAGAGTAAAAATTGGGCAGCCAAGTGGGCTTAGTGAACTGATCATTACCACCAATTATCATCAAGATTTGGTGAAAAAATGTTTGCTGAGATTTCAGCAAACTAGTAGTTTTTAGGAAGCTTGGCAACCCCTTTCAAACGAAAGTGTTTTTCGCCAGTCTCTGCATGGGGTACTTCAAGAGGAAACAAACCATAGAGATAGAACTTAGAACTACTTCATTTGGTCAAGTTTCAAGGAGCTAGCACAAACCGTGTTTGATTTAGAATTCCAAACACATCTATCTATGTAGGAGAAAACAGAGTGAAACCTAAAACTTCAAACTGTTACTGGAAACGAATGCTTCAACCTAGAAGAATAAAAATTGGGTAGCCAAGTGGGATGAGTGAACTGATCATTACCACCAAGTATCATTAAGATTTGGTGAAAAAAGATTTGCTGAGATTTCAGCAAACTAGTAGTTTCTTGGAAGCTTGGCAACCCCTTTCAAACGAAAGTGTTTTTCGCCAGTCTCTGCATGGGGTACTTCAAGAGGAAACAAACCATAGAGATAGAACTTAGAACTACTTCATTTTGTCAAGTTTCACGCAGCTAGCACAAACCGTGTTTGATTTAGAGTTTCAAACACATCTATCTATATAGCAGAAAACAGAGTGAAACCTAAAAATTCAAAGTGTTACTGGAAACGAACGCTTGAACCTAGAAGAGTGAAAGTTGGGCAGCCAAGTGGGATTAGTGAACTGATCATTACCACCAAGTGTCATCAAGTTTTGGTGAAAAAATGTTTGCTGAGATTTCAGCAAACTAGTAGTTTTTTGGACGCTGGGCAACCCCTTTCAAATGAAAGTGTTTTTCGCCAGTCTCTGCATGGGGTACTTCAAGAGGAAACAAACCATAGAGATAGAACTTAGAACTACTTCATTTGGTCAAGTTTCAAGGAGCTAGCACAAACCGTGTTTGATTTAGAATTCCAAACACATCTATCTATATAGCAGAAAACAGAGTGAAACCTAAAAATTCAAAGTGTTACTGGAAACGAATGCTTGAACCTAGAAGAGTGAAAGATGGGCAGCCAAGTGGGATTAGTGAACTGATCATTACCACCAAGTATCATCAAGTTTTGGTGAAAAAATGTTTGCTGAGGTTTCAGCAAACTAGTAGTTTTTTGGAAGCTTGGCAACCCCTTTCAAACGAAAGTGTTTTTCGCCAGTCTCTGCATGGGGTACTTCAAGAGGAAACAAACCATAGAGATAGAACTTAGAACTACTTCATTTGGTCAAGTTTCAAAGAGCTAGCACAAACCGTGTTTGATTTAGATTTCCAAACACATCAATCTATATAGCAGAAAACAGAGTGAAACCTAAAAATTCAAAGTGTTACTAGAAACGAACGCTTGAACCTAGAAGAGTGAAAGTTGGGCAGCCAAGTGGGATTAGTGAACTGATCATTACCACCAAGTATCATCAAGATTTGGTGAAAAAATGTTTGCTGAGATTTCAGCAAACTAGTAGTTTTTTGGAAGCTTGGCAACCCCTTTCAAACGAAAGTGTTTTTCGCCAGTCTCTGCATGGGGCACTTCAAGAGGAAACAAACCATAGAGATAGAACTTAAAACTACTTCATTTTGTCAAGTTTCACGCAGCTAGCACAAACCGTGTTTGATTCAGAGTTTCAAACACATCTATCTATATAGCAGAAAACAGAGTGAAACCTAAAAATTCAAAGTGTTACTGGAAACGAACGCTTGAACCTAGAAGAGTGAAAGTTGGGCATCCAAGTGGGATTAGTGAACTGATCATAACCACCAAGTATCATCAAGTTTGGTGAAAAAATGTTTGCTGAGATTTCAGCAAACTAGTAGTTTTTTGGACGCTTGGCAACCCCTTTCAAACGAAAGTGTTTTTCGCCAGTCTCTGCATGGGGTACTTCAAGAGGAAACAAACCATAGAGATAGAACTTAGAACTACTTCATTTTGTCAAGTTTCACGCAGCTAGCACAAACCGTGTTTGATTCAGAGTTTCAAACACATCTATCTATATAGCAGAAAACAGAGTGAAACTTAAAAATTCAAAGTGTTACTGGAAACGAACGCTTGAACCTAGAAGAGTGAAAGTTGGGCAGCCAAGTGGGAATAGTGAACTGATCATTACCACCAAGTATCATCAAGTTTTGGTGAAAAAATGTTTGCTGAGATTTCAGCAAACTAGTAGTTTTTTGGAAGCTTGGCAACCCCTTTCAAACGAAAGTGTTTTTCGCCAGTCTCTGCATGGGGTACTTCAAGAGGAAACAAACCATAGAGATAGAACTTAGAACTACTTCATTTGGTCAAGTTTCAAGGAGCTAGCACAAACAGTGTTTGATTTAGAATTCCAAACACAGCTATCTATGTAGCAGAAAACAGAGTGAAACCTAAAAATTCAAAGTGTTACTGGAAACGAACGCTTGAACCTAGAAGAGTGAAAGTTGGGCAGCCAAGTGAGATTAGTGATCTGATCATTACCACCAAGTATCATCAAGATTTGGTGAAAAAATGTTTGCTGAGATTTCAGAAAACTAGTAGTTTTTTTGGAAGCTTGGCAACCCCTTTCAAACGAAAGTGTTTTTCGCCAGTCTCTGCATGGGTAATTCAAAAGGAAACAAACCATAGAGATAGAACTTAGAACTACTTCATTTGGTCAAGTTTCCAGGAGCTAGCACAAACCGTGTTTGATTTAGAGATTTAAACACATCTATCTATATAGCAGAAAACAGAGTGAAAACTAAAAATTCAAAGTGTTACTGGAAACGAACGCTTGAACCTAGAAGAGTAAAAATTGGGCAGCCAAGTGGGCTTAGTGAACTGATCATTACCACCAATTATCATCAAGATTTGGTGAAAAAATGTTTGCTGAGATTTCAGCAAACTAGTAGTTTTTAGGAAGCTTGGCAACCCCTTTCAAACGAAAGTGTTTTTCGCCAGTCTCTGCATGGGGTACTTCAAGAGGAAACAAACCATAGAGATAGAACTTAGAACTACTTCATTTGGTCAAGTTTCAAGGAGCTAGCACAAACCGTGTTTGATTTAGAATTCCAAACACATCTATCTATGTAGGAGAAAACAGAGTGAAACCTAAAACTTCAAACTGTTACTGGAAACGAATGCTTCAACCTAGAAGAATAAAAATTGGGTAGCCAAGTGGGATTAGTGAACTGATCATTACCACCAAGTATCATTAAGATTTGTTGAAAAAAGTTTTGCTGAGATTTCAGCAAACTAGTAGTTTTTTGGAAGCTTGGCAACCCCTTTCAAACGAAAGTGTTTTTCGCCAGTCTCTGCATGGGGTACTTCAAGAGGAAACAAACCATAGAGATAGAACTTAGAACTACTTCATTTGGTCAAGTTTCAAGGAGCTAGCACAAACAGTGTTTGATTTAGAATTCCAAACACAGCTATCTATGTAGCAGAAAACAGAGTGAAACCTAAAAATTCAAAGTGTTACTGGAAACGAACGCTTGAACCTAGAAGAGTGAAAGTTGGGCAGCCAAGTGAGATTAGTGAACTGATCATTACCACCAAGTATCATCAAGATTTGGTGAAAAAATGTTTGCTGAGATTTCAGCAAACTAGTAGTTTTTTTGTAAGCTTGGCAACCCCTTTCAAACGAAAGTGTTTTTCGCCAGTCTCTGCATGGGTAATTCAAAAGGAAACAAACCATAGAGATAGAACTTAGAACTACTTCATTTGGTCAAGTTTCCAGGAGCTAGCACAAACCGTGTTTGATTTAGAGATTTAAACACATCTATCTATATAGCAGAAAACAGAGTGAAAACTAAAAATTCAAAGTGTTACTGGAAACGAACGCTTGAACCTAGAAGAGTAAAAATTGGGCAACCAAGTGGGCTTAGTGAACTGATCATTACCACCAATTATCATCAAGATTTGGTGAAAAAATGTTTGCTGAGATTTCAGCAAACTAGTAGTTTTTAGGAAGCTTGGCAACCCCTTTCAAACGAAAGTGTTTGTCGCCAGTCTCTGCATGGGGTACTTCAAGAGGAAACAAACCATAGAGATAGAACTTAGAACTACTTCATTTGGTCAAGTTTCAAGGAGCTAGCACAAACCGTGTTTGATTTAGAATTCCAAACACATCTATCTATGTAGGAGAAAACAGAGTGAAACCTAAAACTTCAAACTGTTACTGGAAACGAATGCTTCAACATAGAAGAATAAATATTGGGTAGCCAAGTGGGATTAGTGAACTGATCATTACCACCAAGTATCATTAAGATTTGGTGAAAAAAGTTTTGCTGAGATTTCAGCAAACTAGTAGTTTTTTGGAAGCTTGGCAACCCCTTTCAAACGAAAGTGTTTTTCGCCAGTCTCTGCATGGGGTACTTCAAGAGGAAACAAACCATAGAGATGGAACATAGAACTACTTCATTTGGTCAAGTTCAAGGAGCTAGCACAAACCGTGTTTGATTTAGAGTTTCAAACACATCTATCTATATAGCAGAAAACAGAGTGAAACCTAAAAATTCAAAGTGTTACTGGAAACGAACGCTTGAACCTAGAAGAGTAAAAATTGGGCAGCCAAGTGGGATTAGTGAACTGATCATTACCACCAAGTATCATCAAGATTTGGTGAAAAAATGTTTGCTGAGATTTCAGCAAACTAGTAGTTTTTTGGAAGCTTGGCAACCCCTTTCAAACGAAAGTGTTTTTCGCCAGTCTCTGCATGGGGTACTTCAAGAGGAAACAAACCATAGAGATAGAACTAAGAAGTACTTCATTTGGTCAAGTTTCAAGGAGCTAGCACAAACCGTGTTTGATTTAGAATTCCAAACACATCTATCTATATAGCAGAAAACAGAGTGAAACCTAAAAATTCAAAGTGTTACTGGAAACGAATGCTTGAATCTAGAAGAGTAAAAATTGGGCAGCCAAGTGGGCTTAGTGAACTGATCATTACCACCAAGTATCATCAAGATTTGGTGAAAAAAAGTTTGCTGAGATTTCAGCAAACTAGTAGTTTTTTGGAAGCTTGGCAACCCCTTTCAAACGAAAGTGTTTTTCGCCAGTCTCTGCATGGGGTACTTCAAGAGGAAACAAACCATAGAGATAGAACTTAGAACTACTTCATTTGGTCAAGTTTCAAGGAGCTAGCACAAACCGTGTTTGATTTAGAATTCCAAACACATCTATCTATATAGCAGAAAACAGAGTGAAACCTAAAAATTCAAAGTGTTACTGGAAACGAGCGCTTGAACCTAGAAGAGTAAAAATTGGGCAGCCAAGGGGGCTTAGTGAACTGATCATTACCACCAAGTATCATCAAGATTTGGTGAAAAAATGTTTGCTGAGATTTCAGCAAACTAGTAGTTTTTTGGAAGCTTGGCAACCCCTTTCAAACGAAAGTGTTTTTCGCCAGTCTCTGCATGGGGTACTTCAAGAGGAAACAAACCATAGAGATAGAACTTAGAACTACTTCATTTTGTCAAGTTTCACGCAGCTAGCACAAACCGTGTTTGATTCAGAGTTTCAAACACATCTATCTATATAGCAGAAAACAGAGTGAAACCTAAAAATTCAAAGTGTTACTGGAAACGAACGCTTGAACCTAGAAGAGTGAAAGTTGGGCAGCCAAGTGGGATTAGTGAACTGATGATTACCACCAAGTATCATCAAGTTTTGGTGAAAAAATGTTTGCTGAGATTTCAGCAAACTAGTAGTTTTTTGGACGCTTGGCAACCCCTTTCAAATGAAAGTGTTTTTCGCCAGTCTCTGCATGGGGTACTTCAAGAGGAAACAAACCATAGAGATAGAACTTAGAACTACTTCATTTGGTCAAGTTTCAAGGAGCTAGCACAAACCGTGTTTGATTTAGAATTCCAAACACATCTATCTATATAGCAGAAAACAGAGTGAAACCTAAAAATTCAAAGTGTTACTGGAAACGAACGCTTGAATCTAGAAGAGTAAAAATTGGGCAGCCAAGTGGGCTTAGTGAACTGATCATTACCACCAAGTATCATCAAGATTTGGTGAAAAAATGTTTGCTGAGATTTCAGCAAACTAGTAGTTTTTTGGAAGCTTGGCAACCCCTTTCAAACGAAAGTGTTTGTCGCCAGTCTCTGCATGGGGTACTTCAAGAGGAAACAAACCATAGAGATAGAACTTAGAACTACTTCATTTGGTCAAGTTTCAAGGAGCTAGCACAAACCGTGTTTGATTTAGAATTCCAAACACATCTATCTATATAGCAGAAAACAGAGTGAAACCTAAAAATTCAAAGTGTTACTGGAAACGAACGCTTGAACCTAGAAGATTAAAAATTGGGCAGCCAAGTGGGCTTAGTGAACTGATCATTACCACCAAGTATCATCAAGATTTGGTGAAAAAATGTTTGCTGAGATTTCAGCAAACTAGTAGTTTTTTGGAAGCTTGGCAACCCCTTTCAAACGAAAGTGTTTTTCGCCAGTCTCTGCATGGGGTACTTCAAGAGGAAACAAACCATAGAGATAGAACTTAGAACTACTTCATTTTGTCAAGTTTCACGCAGCTAGCACAAACCGTGTTTGATTCAGAGTTTCAAACACATCTATCTATATAGCAGAAAACAGAGTGACACCTAAAAATTCAAAGTGTTACTGGAAACGAACGCTTGAACCTAGAAGAGTGAAAGTTGGGCAGCCAAGTGGGATTAGTGAACTGATCATTACCACCAAGTATCATCAAGTTTTGGTGAAAAAATGTTTGCTGAGATTTCATCAAACTAGTAGTTTTTTGGAAGCTTGGCAACCCCTTTCAAACGAAAGTGTTTTTCGCCAGTCTCTGCATGGGGTACTTCAAGAGGAAACAAACCATAGAGATAGAACTTAGAACTACTTCATTTGGTCAAGTTTCAAGGAGCTAGCACAAACAGTGTTTGATTTAGAATTCCAAACACAGCTATCTATGTAGCAGAAAACAGAGTGAAACCTAAAAATTCAAAGTGTTACTGGAAATGAACGCTTGAACCTAGAAGAGTGAAAGTTGGGCAGCCAAGTGAGATTAGTGAACTGATCATTACCACCAAGTATCATCAATATTTGGTGAAAAAATGTTTGCTGAGATTTCAGAAAACTAGTAGTTTTTTGGAAGCTTGGCAACCCCATTCAAACGAAAGTGTTTTTCGCCAGTTTCTGCATGGGGTACTTCAAGAGGAAACAAACCATAGAGATAGAACTTAGAACTACTTCATTTTTCAAGTTTCAAGGAGCTAGCACAAACCGTGTTTGATTCAGAGTTTCAAACACATCTATCTATATAGCAGAAAACAGAGTGAAACCTAAAAATTCAAAGTGTTACTGGAAACGAACGCTTGAACCTAGAAGAGAGAAAGTTGGGCAGCCAAGTGGGATTAGTGAACTGATCATTACCACCAAGTATCATTAAGTTTTGGTGAAAAAATGTTTGCTGAGATTTCAGCAAACTAGTAGTTTTTTGGACGCTTGGCAACCCCTTTCAAACGAAAGTGTTTTTCGCCAGTCTCTGCATGGGGTACTTCAAGAGGAAACAAACCATAGAGATAGAACTTAGAACTAATTCATTTGGTCAAGTTTCAAGGAGCTAGCACAAACAGTGTTTGATTTAGAATTCCAAACACAGCTATCTATGTAGCAGAAAACAGAGTGAAACCTAAAAATTCAAAGTGTTACTGGAAATGAACGCTTGAACCTAGAAGAGTGAAAGTTGGGCAGCCAAGTGGGATTAGTGAACTGATCATTACCACCAAGTATCATCAAGTTTTGGTGAAAAAATGTTTGCTGAGATTTCAGCAAACTAGTAGTTTTTTGGAAGCTTGGCAACCCCTTTCAAACAAAAGTGTTTTTCACCAGTCTCTGCATGGGGTACTTCAAGAGGAAACAAACCATAGAGATAGAACTTAGAACTACTTCATTTGGTCAAGTTTCAAGGAGCTAGCACAAACAGTGTTTGATTTAGAATTCCAAACACAGCTATCTATGTAGCAGAAAACAGAGTGAAACCTAAAAATTCAAAGTGTTACTGGAAACGAACGCTTGAACCTAGAAGAGTGAAAGTTGGGCAGCCAAGTGGAATTAGTGAACTCATCATTACCACCAAGTATCATCAAGTTTTGGTGAAAAAATGTTTGCTGAGATTTCAGCAAACTAGTAGTTTTTTGGACGCTTGGAAACCACTTTCAAACGAAAGTGTTTTTCGCCAGTCTCTGCATGGGGTACTTCAAGAGGAAACAAACCATAGAGATAGAACTTAGAACTACTTCATTTGGTCAAGTTTCCAGGAGCTAGCACAAACCGTGTTTGATTTAGAGATTCAAACACATCTATCTATATAGCAGAAAACAGAGTGAAACCTAAAAATTCAAAGTGTTACTGGAAACGAACGCTTGAACCTAGAAGAGTAAAAATTGGGCAGCCAAGTGGGCTTAGTGAACTGATCATTACCACCAAGTATCATCAAGATTTGGTGAAAAAATGTTTGCTGAGATTTCAGCAAACTAGTAGTTTTTTGGAAGCTTGGCAACCCCTTTCAAACGAAAGTGTTTTTCGCCAGTCTCTGCATGGGGTACTTCAAGAGGAAACAAACCATAGAGATACAACTTAGAACTACTTCATTTGGTCAAGTTTCAAGGAGCTAGAACAAACCGTTTTTGATTTAGAATTAAAAACACATCTATCTATGTAGGAGAAAACAGAGTGAAACCTAAAACTTCAAACTGTTACTGGAAACGAATGCTTCAACCTAGAAGAATAAAAATTGGGTAGCCAAGTGGGATTAGTGAACTGATCATTACCACCAAGTATCATTAAGATTTGGTGAAAAAAGTTTTGCTGAGATTTCAGCAAACTAGTAGTTTTTTGGAAGCTTGGCCACTTCTTTCAAACGAAAGTGTTTTTCGCCAGTATCTGCATGGTGTACTTCAAGAGGAAACAAACCATAGAGATGGAACATAGAACTACTTCATTTGGTCAAGTTTCAAGGAGCTAGCACAAACCGTGTTTGATTTAGAGTTTCAAACACATCTATCTATATAGCAGAAAACAGAGTGAAACCTAAAAATTCAAAGTGTTACTGGAAAAGAACGCTTGAACCTAGAAGAGTAAAAATTGGGCAGCCAAGTGGGATTAGTGAACTGATCATTACCACCAAGTATCATCAAGATTTGGTGAAAAAATATTTGCTGAGATTTCAGCAAACTAGTAGTTTTTTGGAAGCTTGGCAACCCTTTCAAACGAAAGTGTTTTTCGCCAGTCTCTGCATGGGGTACTTCAAGAAAAAACAAACCATAGAGATAGAACTTAGAAGTACTTCATTTGGTCAAGTTTCAAGGAGCTAGCACAAACCGTGTTTGATTTAGAATTCCAAACACATCTATCTATATAGCAGAAAACAGAGTGAAACCTAAAAATTCAAAGTGTTACTGGAAACGAACGCTTGAATCTAGAAGAGTAAAAATTGGGCAGCCAAGTGGGCTTAGTGAACTGATCATTACCACCAAGTATCATCAATTTTGGTGAAAAAATGTTTCCTGAGATTTCAGCAAACTAGTAGTTTTTTGGAAGCTTGGCAACCCCTTTCAAACGAAAGTGTTTTTCGCCAGTCTCTGCATGGGGTACTTCAAGAGGAAACAAACCATAGAGATAGAACTTAGAACTACTTCATTTTGTCAAGTTTCACGCAGCTAGCACAAACCGTGTTTGATTCAGAGTTTCAAACACATCTATCTATATAGCAGAAAACAGAGTGAAACCTAAAAAATCAAAGTGTTACTGGAAACGAACGCTTGAACCTAGAAGAGTGAAAGTTGGGCAGCCAAGTGGGATTAGTGAACTGATCATTACCACCAAGTATCTTCAAGTTTTGGTGAAAAAATGTTTGCTGAGATTTCAGCAAACTAGTAGTTTTTTGGACGCTTGGCAACCCCTTTCAAACGAAAGTGTTTTTCGCCAGTCTCTGCATGGGGTACTTCAAGAGGAAACAAACCATAGAGATAGAACTTAGAACTACTTCATTTTGTCAAGTTTCACGCAGCTAGCACAAACCGTGTTTGATTCAGAGTTTCAAACACATCTATCTATATAGCAGAAAACAGAGTGAAACCTAAAAATTCAAAGTGTTACTGGAAACGAACACTTGAACCTAGAAGAGTGAAAGTTGGGCAGCCAAGTGGGATTAGTGAACTGATCATTACCACCAAGTATCTTCAAGTTTTGGTGAAAAAATGTTTGCTGAGATTTCAGCAAACTAGTAGTTTTTTGGAAGCTTGGCAACCCCTTTCAAACGAAAGTGTTTTTCGCCAGTCTCTGCATGGGGTACTTCAAGAGGAAACAAACCATAGAGATAGAACTTAGAACTACTTCATTTGGTCAAGTTTCAAGGAGCTAGCACAAACAGTGTTTGATTTAGAATTCCAAACACAGCTATCTATGTAGCAGAAAACAGAGTGAAACCTAAAAATTCAAAGTGTTACTGGAAACGAACGCTTGAACCTAGAAGAGTGAAAGTTGGGCAGCCAAGTGAGATTAGTGAACTGATCATTACCACCAGGTATCATCAATATTTGGTGAAAAAATGTTTGCTGAGATTTCAGAAAACTAGTAGTTTTTTGGAAGCTTGGCAACCCCATTCAAACGAAAGTGTTTTTCGCCAGTTTCTGCATGGGGTACTTCAAGAGGAAACAAACCATAGAGATAGAACTTAGAACTACTTCATTTTGTCAAGTTTCAAGGAGCTAGCACAAACCGTGTTTGATTCAGAGTTTCAAACACATCTATCTATATAGCAGAAAACAGAGTGAAACCTAAAAATTCAAAGTGTTACTGGAAACGAACGCTTGAACCTAGAAGAGAGAAAGTTGGGCAGCCAAGTGGGATTAGTGAACTGATCATTACCACCCAGTATCATTAAGTTTTGGTGAAAAAATGTTTGCTGAGATTTCAGCAAACTAGTAGTTTTTTGGACGCTTGGCAACCCCTTTCAAACGAAAGTGTTTTTCGCCAGTCTCTGCATGGGGTACTTCAAGAGGAAACAAACCATAGAGATAGAACTTAGAACTACTTCATTTGGTCAAGTTTCAAGGAGCTAGCACAAACAGTGTTTGATTTAGAATTCCAAACACAGCTATCTATGTAGCAGAAAACAGAGTGAAACCTAAAAATTCAAAGTGTTACTGGAAATGAACGCTTGAACCTAGAAGAGTGAAAGTTGGGCAGCCAAGTGAGATTACTGAACTGATCATTACCACCAAGTATCATCAAGATTTGGTGAAAAAATGTTTGCTGAGATTTCAGCAAACTAGTAGTTTTTTGGAAGCTTGGCAACCCCTTTCAAACGAAACTGTTTTTCGCCAGTCTCTGCATGGGTAATTCAATAGGAAACCAACCATAGAGATAGAACTTAGAACTACTTCATTTGGTCAAGTTTCCAGGAGCTAGCACAAACCGTGTTTGATTTAGAGATTCAAACACATCTATCTATATAGCAGAAAACAGAGTGAAACCTAAAAATTCAAAGCGTTACTGGAAACGAACGCTTGAATCTAGAAGAGTGAAAATTGGGCAGCCAAGTGGGCTTTGTGAAGTGATCATTACCACCAAGTATCATCAAGATTTGGTGAAAAATGTTTGCTGAGATTTCAGCAAACTAGTATTTTTTTGGAAGCTTGGCAACCCCTTTCAAACGAAAGTGTATTTCGCCAGTCTCTGCATGGGGTACTTCAAGAGGAAACCAACCATAGAGATAGAACTTAGAACTACTTCATTTGGTCAAGTTTCAAGGAGCTAGCACAAACCGTGTTTGATTTAGAATTCCAAACACATCTATCTATATAGCAGAAAACAGAGTGAAACCTAAAAATTCAAAGTGTTACTGGAAACGAACGCTTGAACCTAGAAGAGTTAAAAATTGGGCAGCCAAGTGGGCTTAGTGAACTGATCATTACCACCAAGTATCATCAAGATTTGGTGAAAAAATGTTTGCTGAGATTTCAGCAAACTAGTAGTTTTTTGGAAGGTTGGCAACCCCTTTCAAAGGAAAGTGTTTTTCGCCAGTCTCTGCATGGGGTACTTCAAGAGGAAACAAACCATAGAGATAGAACTTAGAACTACTTCATTTTGTCAAGTTTCACGCAGCTAGCACAAACCGTGTTTAATTCAGAGTTTCAAACACATCTATCTATATAGCAGAAAACAGAGTGAAACCTAAAAATTCAAAGTGTTACTGGAAACGAACGCTTGAACCTAGAAGAGTGAAAGTTGGGCAGCCAAGTGGGATTAGTGTACTGATCATTACCACCAAGTATCATCAAGTTTTGGTGAAAAAATGTTTGCTGAGATTTCAGCAAACTAGTAGTTTTTTGGACGCTTGGCAACCCCTTTCAAACGAAAGTGTTTTTCGCCAGTCTCTGCATGGGGTACTTCAAGAGGAAACAAACCATAGAGATAGAAGTTAGAACTACTTCATTTGGTCAAGTTTCAAGGAGCTAGCACAAACAGTGTTTGATTTAGAATTCCAAACACAGCTATCTATGTAGCAGAAAACAGAGTGAAACCTAAAAATTCATAGTGTTACTGGAAATGAACGCTTGAACCTAGAAGAGTGAAAGTTGGGCAGCCAAGTGAGACTAGTGAACTGATCATTACCACCAAGTGTCATCAAGATTTGGTGAAAAAATGTTTGCTGAGATTTCAGCAAACTAGTAGTTTTTTGGAAGCTTGGCAACCCCTTTCAAACGAAACTGTTTTTCGCCAGTCTCTGCATGGGTAATTCAATAGGAAACAAACCATAGAGATAGAACTTAGAACTACTTCATTTGGTCAAGTTTCCAGGAGCTAGCACAAACCGTGTTTGATTTAGAGTTTCAAACACATCTATCTATATAGCAGAAAACAGAGTGAAACCTAAAAATTCAAAGTGTTACTGGAAACGAACGCTTGAACCTAGAAGAGTAAAAATTGGGCAGCCAAGTGGGCTTAGTGAACTGATCATTACCAGCAAGTATCATGAAGATTGGTGAAAAAATGTTTGCTGAGATTTCAGCAAACTAGTAGTTTTTTGGAAGCTTGGCAACCCCTTTCAAACGAAAGTGTTTTTCGCCAGTCTCTGCATTGGGTACTTCAAGAGGAAACAAACCATAGAAATAGAACTTAGAAGTACTTCATTTGGTCAAGTTTCAAGGAGCTAGCACAAACCGTGTTTGATTTAGAATTCCAAACAAATCTATCTATAATAGCAGAAACAGAGTGAAACCTAAAAATTCAAAGTGTTACTGGAAACGAACGCTTGAACCTAGAAGAGTAAAAATTGGGCAGCCAAGTGGGCTTAGTGAAC
>NW_027514816.1:0-119911 GCF_048772815.1 Callospermophilus lateralis | reverse complement strand
GTACCCCATGCAGAGACTGGCGAAGAACACTTTCGTTTGAAAGGGGTGGCCAAGCTTCCAAAAAACTATTAGTTTGCTGAAATCTCAGCAAATATTTTTTCACCAAATCTTGATGATACTTGGTGGTAATGATCAGTTCACTAAGCCCACTTGGCTGCCCAATTTTCACTCTTCTAGGTTCAAGCGTTCGTTTCCAGTAACACTTTGAATTTTAAGGTTTCACTCTGTTTTCTGCTATATAGATAGATGTGTTGAAACTCTAAATCAAACACGGTTTGTGCTAGCTCCGTGAAACTTGACAAAATGAAGTAGTTCTAAGTTCTATCTCTATGGTTTGTTTTCTCTTGAAGTACCCCATGCAGAGACTGGCGAAGAACACTTTCATTTGAAAGGGGTTGCCAAGCTTCCAAAAAACTACTCGTTTGCTGAAATCTCAGCAAACATTTTTTCACCAAATCTTGATGATACTTGGTGGTAATGATCAGTTCACTAAGCCCACTTGGCTGCCCAATTTTCACTCTTCTAGGTTCAAGCGTTCGTTTCCAGTAACACTTTGAATTTTTAGGTTTCACTCTGTTTTCTGCTATATAGATAGATGTGTTTGAAAGTCTAAATCAAACACGGTTTGTGCTAGCTCCTTGAAACTTGAAAAAATGAAGTAGTTCTAAGTTCTATCTCTATGGTTTGTTTCCTCTTGAAGTACCCCATGCAGAAACTGGCGAAAAACACTTTCGTTTGAAAGGGGTTGCCATGCTTCCAAAAAACTACTAGTTTGCTGAAATCTCAGCAAACATTTTTTCACCAAATCTTGATGATACTTGGTGGTAATGATCAGTGCACTAATCCCACTTGGCTGCCCAAATTTTATTCTTATAGGTTGAAGCTTTCGTTTCCAGTGACTGTTTGAATTTTTAGGTTTCACTCTGTTTTCTCCAACATAGATAGCTGTGTTTGGAATTCTAAATCAAACACGGTTTGTGCTAGCTCCTTGAAACTTGACCAAAGGAAGTAGTTCTAAGTTCTATCTCTATGGTTTGTTTTCTCTTGAAGTACCCCATGCAGAGACTCGCGAAAAACACTTTAGTTTGAAAGGGGTTGCCATGCTTCCAAAAAACTACTAGTTTGCTGAAATCTCAGCAAACATTTTTTCACCAAATCTTGATGATACTTGGTGGTAATGATCAGTTCACTAATCCCACTTGGCTGTCCAACTTTCACTCTTCTAGGTTCAAGCGTTCGTTTCCAGTAACAGTTTGAATTTTTAGGTTTCACTGTTTTCTGCTATATAGATAGATGTGTTTGAAACTCTAAATCAAACACGGTTTGTGCTAGCTCCGTGAAACTTGACAAAATGAAGTAGTTCTAAGTTCTATCTCTATGGTTTTTTCCTCTTGAAGTACCCCATGCAGAGACTGGCGAATAACACTTTCGTTTGAAAGGGGTGGCCAAGCTTCCAAAAAACTATTAGTTTGCTGAAATCTCAGCAAACATTTTTTCACCAAATCTTGATGATACTTGGTGGTAATGATCAGTTCACTAAGCCCACTTGGCTGCCCAATTTTCACTCTTCTAGGTTCAAGCGTTCGTTTCCAGTAACACTTTGAATTTTTAGGTTTCACTCTGTTTTCTGCTATATAGATAGATGTGTTGAAACTCTAAATCAAACACGGTTTGTGCTAGCTCCTTGAAACTTGACCAAATGAAGTAGTTCTAAGTTCTATCTCTATGGTTTGTTTCCTCTTGAAGTACCCCATGCAGAGACTGGCGAAGAACACTTTCATTTGAAAGGGGTTGCCAAGCTTCCAAAAAACTACTCGTTTGCTGAAATCTCAGCAAACATTTTTTCACCAAATCTTGATGATACTTGGTGGTAATGATCAGTTCACTAAGCCCACTTGGCTGCCCAATTTTCACTCTTCTAGGTTCAAGCGTTCGTTTCCAGTAACACTTTGAATTTTTAGGTTTCACTCTGTTTTCTGCTATATAGATAGATGTGTTTGAAAGTCTAAATCAAACACGGTTTGTGCTAGCTCCTTGAAACTTGAAAAAATGAAGTAGTTCTAAGTTCTATCTCTATGGTTTGTTTCCTCTTGAAGTACCCCATGCAGAAACTGGCCAAAAACACTTTCGTTTGAAAGGGGTTGCCATGCTTCCAAAAAACTACTAGTTTGCTGAAATCTCAGCAAACATTTTTTCACCAAATCTTGATGATACTTGGTGGAAATGATCAGTGCACTAATCCCACTTGGCTGCCCAAATTTTATTCTTATAGGTTGAAGCTTTCGTTTCCAGTGACTGTTTGAATTTTTAGGTTTCACTCTGTTTTCTCCAACATAGATAGCTGTGTTTGGAATTCTAAATCAAACACGGTTTGTGCTAGCTCCTTGAAACTTGACCAAAGGAAGTAGTTCTAAGTTCTATCTCTATGGTTTGTTTCCTCTTGAAGTACCCCATGCAGAGACTCGCGAAAAACACTTTCGTTTGAAAGGGGTTGCCATGCTTCCAAAAAACTACTAGTTTGCTGAAATCTCAGCAAACATTTTTTCACCAAATCTTGATGATACTTGGTGGTAATGATCAGTTCACTAATCCCACTTGGCTGCCCAACTTTCACTCTTCTAGGTTCAAGCGTTCGTTTCCAGTAACAGTTTGAATTTTTAGGTTTCACTGTTTTCTGCTATATAGATAGATGTGTTTGAAACTCTAAATCAAACACGGTTTGTGCTAGCTCCGTGAAACTTGACAAAATAAAGTAGTTCTAAGTTCTATCTCTATGGTTTTTTTCCTCTTGAAGTACCCCATGCAGAGACTGGCGAAGAACACTTTCGTTTGAAAGGGGTGGCCAAGCTTCCAAAAAACTACTAGTTTCCTGAAATCTCAGCAAACATGTTTTCACCAAATCTTGATGATACTTGTTGGTAATGATCAGTTCACTAAGCCCACTTGGCTGCCCAATTTTCACTCTTCTAGGTTCAAGCGTTCGTTTCCAGTAACACTTTGAATTTTTAGGTTTCACTCTGTTTTCTGCTATATAGATAGATGTTTTGAAACTCTAAATCAAACACGGTTTGTGCTAGCTCCTTGAAACTTGACCAAATGAAGTAGTTCTAAGTTCTATCTCTATGGTTTGTTTCCTCTTGAAGTACCCCATGCAGAGACTGGCGAAGAACACTTTCGTTTGAAAGGGGTGGCCAAGCTTCCAAAAAACTATTAGTTTGCTGAAATCTCAGCAAACATTTTTTCACCAAATCTTGATGATACTTGGTGGTAATGATCAGTTCACTAAGCCCACTTGGCTGCCCAATTTTCACTCTTCTAGGTTCAAGCGTTCGTTTCCAGTAACACTTTGACTTTTTAGGTTTCACTCTGTTTTCTGCTATATAGATAGATGTGTTGAAACTCTAAATCAAACACGGTTTGTGCTAGCTCCTTGAAACTTGACCAAATGAAGTAGTCCTAAGTTCTATCTCTATGGTTTGTTTCCTCTTGAAGTACCCCATGCAGATACTGGCGAAGAACACTTTCCTTTGAAAGGGGTTACCAAGCTTCCAAAAAACTACTCGTTTGCTGAAATCTCAGCAAACATTTTTTCACCAAATCTTGATGATACTTGGTGGTAATGATCAGTTCACTAAGCCCACTTGGCTGCCCAATTTTCACTCTTCTAGGTTCAAGCGTTCGTTTCCAGTAACACTTTGAATTTTTAGGTTTCACTCTGTTTTCTGCTATATAGATAGATGTGTTTGAAAGTCTAAATCAAACACGGTTTGTGCTAGCTCCTTGAAACTTGAAAAATTGAAGTAGTTCTAAGTTCTATCTCTATGGTTTGTTTCCTCTTGAAGTACCCCATGCAGAAACTGGCGAAAAACACTTTCGTTTGAAAGAGGTTGCCATGCTTCCAAAAAACTACTAGTTTGCTGAAATCTCAGCAAACATTTTTTCACCAAATCTTGATGATACTTGGTGGTAATGATCAGTGCACTAATCCCACTTGGCTGCCCAACTTTCACTCTTCTAGGTTCAAGCGTTCGATTCCAGTAACAGTTTGAATTTTTAGGTTTCACTGTTTTCTGCTATATAGATAGATGTGTTTGAAACTCTAAATCAAACACGGTTTGTGCTAGCTCCGTGAAACTTGACAAAATGAAGTAGTTCTAAGTTCTATCTCTATGGTTTTTTTCCTCTTGAAGTACCCCATGCAGAGACTGGCGAAGAACACTTTCGTTTGAAAGGGGTGGCCAAGCTTCCAAAAAACTATTAGTTTGCTGAAATCTCAGCAAACATTTTTTCACCAAATCTTGATGATACTTGGTGGTAATGATCAGTTCACTAAGCCCACTTGGCTGCCCAATTTTCACTCTTCTAGGTTCAAGCGTTCGTTTCCAGTAACACTTTGAATTTTTAGGTTTCACTCTGTTTTCTGCTATATAGATAGATGTGTTTGAAACTCTAAATCAAACACGGTTTGTGCTAGCTCCGTGAAACTTGACAAAATGAAGTAGTTCTAAGTTCTATCTCTATGGTTTGTTTCCTCTTGAAGTACCCCATGCAGAGACTGGCGAAAAACACTTTCGTTTTAAAGGGGTTGCCAAGCTTCCAAAAAACTACTAGTTTGCTGAAATCTCAGCAAACATTTTTTCACCAAATCTTGATGATACTTGGTGGTAATGATCAGTTCACTAATCCCACTTGGCTGCCCAACTTTCACTCTTCTAGGTTCAAGCGTTCGTTTCCAGTAACAGTTTGAATTTTTAGGTTTCACTCTGTTTTCTGCTATATAGATAGATGTGTTTGAAACTCTAAATCAAACACGGTTTGTGCTAGCTCCGTGAAACTTGACAAAATGAAGTAGTTCTAAGTTCTATCTCTATGGTTTGTTTCCTCTTGAAGTACAGCATGCAGAGACTGAGGAAAAACACTTTCGTTTGAAAGGGGTTGCCAAGCTTCCAAAAAACTACTAGTTTGCTGAAATCTCAGCAAACATTTTTTCACCAAAACTTGATGATACTTGGTGGTAATGATCAGTTCACTAAGCCCACTTGGCTGCCCAATTTTTACTCTTCTAGGTTCAAGCGTTCGTTTCCAGTAACACTTTGAAATTTTAGGTTTCACTCTGTTTTCTGGTATATAGATAGATGTCTTTGAAACTCTAAATCAAACACGGTTTGTGCTAGCTCCGTGAAACTTGACAAAATGAAGTAGTTGTTAGTTCTATCTCTATGGTTTTTTTCCTCTTGAAGTACCCCATGCAGAGACTGGCAAAGAACACATTCGTTTGAAAGGGGTTGCCAAGCTTCCAAAAAACTACTAGTTTCCTGAAATCTCAGCAAACATTTTTTCACCAAATCTTGATGATACTTGGTGGTAATGATCAGTTCACTAATCCCACTTGGCTGCCCAACTTTCACTCTTCTAGGTTCAAGCGTTCGTTTCCAGTAACAGTTTGAATTTTTAGGTTTCACTCTGTTTTCTGCTATATAGATAGATGTGTTTGAAACTCTAAATCAAACACGGTTTGTGCTAGCTCCGTGAAACTTGACAAAATGAAGTAGTTCTAAGTTCTATCTCTATGGTTTGTTTCCTCTTGAAGTACCCCATGCAGAGACTGGCGAAGAACACTTTCATTTGAAAGGGGTTGCCAAGCTTCCAAAAAACTACTCGTTTGCTGAAATCTCAGCAAACATTTTTTCACCAAATCTTAATGATACTTGGTGGTAATGATCAGTTCACTAAGCCCACTTGGCTGCCCAATTTTCACTCTTCTAGGTTCAAGCGTTCGTTTCCAGTAACACTTTGAATTTTTAGGTTTCACTCTGTTTTCTGCTATATAGATAGATGTGTTTGAAAGTCTAAATCAAACACGGTTTGTGCTAGCTCCTTGAAACTTGAAAAAATGAAGTAGTTCTAAGTTCTATCTCTATGGTTTGTTTCCTCTTGAAGTACCCCATGCAGAAACTGGCGAAAAACACTTTCGTTTGAAAGGGGTTGCCATGCTTCCAAAAAACTACTAGTTTGCTGAAATCTCAGCAAACATTTTTTCACCAAATCTTGATGATACTTGGTGGTAATGATCAGTTCACTAATCCCACTTGGCTGCCCAACTTTCACTCTTCTAGGTTCAAGCGTTCGTTTCCAGTAACAGTTTGAATTTTTAGGTTTCACTCTGTTTTCTGCTATATAGATAGATGTGTTTGAAACTCTAAATCAAACACGGTTTGTGCTAGCTCCGTGAAACTTGACAAAATGAAGTAGTTCTAAGTTCTATCTCTATGGTTTGTTTCCTCTTGAAGTACCCCATGCAGAGACTGGCGAAGAACACTTTCATTTGAAAGGGGTTGCCAAGCTTCCAAAAAACTACTCGTTTGCTGAAATCTCAGCAAACATTTTTTCACCAAATCTTGATGATACTTGGTGGTAATGATCAGTTCACTAAGCCTTCTTGGCTGCCCAATTTTCACTCTTCTAGGTTCAAGCGTTCGTTTCCAGTAACACTTTGAATTTTTAGGTTTCACTCTGTTTTTTGCTATATAGATAGATGTGTTGAAACTCTAAATCAAACACGGTTTGTGCTAGCTCCTTGAAACTTGACCAAATGAAGTAGTTCTAAGTTCTATCTCTATGGTTTGTTTCCTCTTGAAGTACAGCATGCAGAGATTGGCGAAAAACACTTTCGTTTGAAAGGGGTTGCCAAGCTTCCAAAAAACTACTAGTTTGCTGAAATCTCAGCAAACATTTTTTCACCAAAACTTGATGATACTTGGTGGTAATGATCAGTTCACTAAGCCCACTTGGCTGCCCAATTTTTACTCTTCTAGGTTCAAGCGTTCGTTTCCAGTAACACTTTGAAATTTTAGGTTTCACTCTGTTTTCTGCTATATAGATAGATGTGTTTGAAACTCTAAATCAAACACGGTTTGTGCTAGCTCCGTGAAACTTGACAAAATGAAGTAGTTCTAAGTTCTATCTCTATGGTTTGTTTCCTCTTGAAGTACCCCATGCAGAGACTGGCGAAGAACACTTTCATTTGAAAGGGGTTGCCAAGCTTCCAAAAAACTACTCGTTTGCTGAAATCTCAGCAAACATTTTTTCACCAAATCTTGATGATACTTGGTGGTAATGATCAGTTCACTAAGCCCACATGGCTGCCCAATTTTCACTCTTCTAGGTTCAAGCGTTCGTTTCCAGTAACACTTTGAATTTTTAGGTTTCACTCTGTTTTCTGCTATATAGATAGATGTGTTTGAAACTCTAAATCAAACACGGTTTGTGCTAGCTCCGTGAAACTTGACAAAATGAAGTAGTTCTAAGTTCTATCTCTATGGTTTGTTTCCTCTTGAAGTACCCCATGCAGAGACTGGCGAAAAACACTTTCGTTTTAAAGGGGTTGCCAAGCTTCCAAAAAACTACTAGTTTGCTGAAATCTCAGCAAACATTTTTTCACCAAATCTTGATGATACTTGGTGGTAATGATCAGTTCACTAATCCCACTTGGCTGCCCAACTTTCACTCTTCTAGGTTCAAGCGTTCGTTTCCAGTAACAGTTTGAATTTTTAGGTTTCACTCTGTTTTCTGCTATATAGATAGATGTGTTTGAAACTCTAAATCAAACACGGTTTGTGCTAGCTCCGTGAAACTTGACAAAATGAAGTAGTTCTAAGTTCTATCTCTATGGTTTGTTTCCTCTTGAAGTACCCCATGCAGAGACTGGCAAAGAACACTTTTGTTTGAAAGGGGTTGCCAAGCTTCCAAAAAACTACTAGTTTGCTGAAATCTCAGCAACCATTTTTTCACCAAATCTTGATGATACTGGTGGTAATGATCAGTTCACTAATCCCACTTGGCTGCCCAACTTTCAATCTTCTAGGTTCAAGCGTTCGTTTCCAGTAACAGTTTGAATTTTTAGGTTTCACTCTGTTTTCTGCTATATAGATAGATGTGTTTGAAACTCTAAATCAAACACGGTTTGTGCTAGCTCCGTGAAACATGACAAAATGAAGTAGTTCTAAGTTCTATCTCTATGGTTTGTTTCCTCTTGAAGTACCCCATGCAGAGCCTGGCGAAGAACACTTTCGTTTGAAAGGGGTTGCCAAGCTTCCAAAAAACTACTAGTTTCCTGAAATCTCAGCAAACATTTTTTCACCAAATCTTGATGATACTTGGTGGTAATGATCAGTTCACTAAGCCCACTTGGCTGCCCAATTTTCACTCTTCTAGGTTCAAGCGTTCGTTTCCAGTAACACTTTGAATTTTTAGGTTTCACTCTGTTTTCTGCTATATAGATAGATGTGTTTGAAACTCTAAATCAAACACGGTTTGTGCTAGCTCCTTGAAACTTGACCAAATGAAGTAGTTCTAAGTTCTATCTCTATGGTTTGTTTCCTCTTGAAGTACCCCATGCAGAGACTGGCGAAGAACACTTTCGTTTGAAAGGGGTTGCCAAGCTTCCAAAAAACTACTAGTTTGCTGAAATCTCAGCAAACATTTTTTCACCAAATCTTGATGATACTTGGTGGTAATGATCAGTTCACTAATCCCACTTGGCTGCCCAACTTTCAATCTTCTAGGTTCAAGCGTTCGTTTCCAGTAACAGTTTGTATTTTTAGGTTTCACTCTGTTTTCTGCTATATAGATAGATGTGTTTGAAACTCTAAATCAAACACGGTTTGTGCTAGCTCCGTGAAACATGACAAAATGAAGTAGTTCTAAGTTCTATCTCTATGGTTTGTTTCCTCTTGAAGTACCCCATGCAGAGACTGGCGAAGAACACTTTCGTTTGAAAGGGGTTGCCAAGCTTCCAAAAAACTACTAGTTTGCTGAAATCTCAGCAAACATTTTTTCACCAAATCTTGATGATACTTGGTGGTAATGATCAGTTCACTAATCCCACTTGGCTGCCCAACTTTCACTCTTCTAGGTTCAAGCGTTCGTTTCCAGTAACAGTTTGAATTTTTAGGTTTCACTCTGTTTTCTGCTATATAGATAGATGTGTTTGAAACTCTAAATCAAACACGGTTTGTGCTAGCTCCGTGAAACTTGACAAAATGAAGTAGTTCTAAGTTCTATCTCTATGGTTTGTTTCCTCTTGAAGTACCCCATGCAGAGACTGGCGAAAAACACTTTCATTTGAAAGGGGTTGCCAAGCTTCCAAAAAACTACTCGTTTGCTGAAATCTCAGCAAACATTTTTTCACCAAATCTTGATGATACTTGGTGGTAATGATCAGTTCACTAAGCCCACTTGGCTGCAAAAATTTTCACTCTTCTATGTTCAAGCGTTCGTTTCCAGTAACACTTTGAATTTTTAGGTTTCACTCTGTTTTCTGCTATATAGATAGATGTGTTGAAACTCTAAATCAAACACGGTTTGTGCTAGCTCCTTGAAACTTGACCAAATGAAGTAGTTCTAAGTTCTATCTCTATGGTTTGTTTCCTCTTGAAGTACCCCATGCAGAGACTGTCGAAAAACACTTCCGTTTGAAAGGGGTTGCGAAGCTTCCAAAAAACTACTCGTTTGCTGAAATCTCAGCAAACATTTTTTCACCAAAACTTGATGATACTTGGTGGTAATGATCAGTTCACTAAGCCCACTTGGCTGCCCAATTTTTACTCTTCTAGGTTCAAGCGTTCGTTTCCAGTAACACTTTGAAATTTTAGGTTTCACTCTGTTTTCTGCTATATAGATAGATGTCTTTGAAACTCTAAATCAAACACAGTTTGTGCTAGCTCCTTGAAATTTGACAAAATTAAGTAGTTGTTAGCTCTATCTCTATGGTTTTTTTCCTCTTGAAGTCCCCCATGCAGAGACTGGCGAAGAACACTTTCGTTTGAAAGGGGTTACCAAGCTTCCAAAAAACTACTCGTTTGCTGCACTCTCAGCAAACATTTTTTCACCAAATCTTGATGATACTTGGTTGTAATGATCAGTTCACTAAGCCCACTTGGCTGCCCAATTTTCACTCTTCTAGGTTCAAGCGTTCGTTTCCAGTAACACTTTGAATTTTTAGGTTTCACTCTGTTTTCTGCTATATAGATAGATGTGTTTGAAACTCTAAATCAAACACGGTTTGTGCTAGCTCCTTGAAACTTGACAAAATGAAGTAGTTCTAAGTTCTATCTCTATGGTTTGTTTCCTCTTGAAGTACCCCATGCAGAGACTGGCAAAGAACACTTTCGTTTGAAAGGGGTTGCCAAGCTTCCAAAAAACTACTAGTTTGCTGAAATCTCAGCAACCATTCTTTCACCAAATCTTGATGATACTTGGTGGTAAAGATCAGTTCACTAAGCCCACTTGGCTGCCCAATTTTCACTCTTCTAGGTTCAAGCGTTCGTTTCCAGTAACACTTTGAATTTTTAGGTTTCACTCTGTTTTCTGCTATATAGATAGATGTGTTTGAAACTCTAAAACAAACACGGTTTGTGCTAGCTCCTTGAAACTTGACCAAATGAAGTAGTTCTAAGTTCTATCTCTATGGTTTGTTTCCTCTTGAAGTACCCCATGCAGAGACTGGCGAAAAACACTTCCGTTTGAAAGGGGTTGCCAAGCTTCCAAAAAACTACTAGTTTGCTGAAATCTCAGCAAACATTTTTTCACCAAAACTTGATGATACTTGGTGGTAATGATCAGTTCACTAAGCCCACTTGGCTGCCCAATTTTTACTCTTCTAGGTTCAAGCGTTCGTTTCCAGTAACACTTTGAAATTTTAGGTTTCACTCTGTTTTCTGCTATATAGATAGATGTCTTTGAAACTCTAAGTCAAACACGGTTTGTGCTAGCTCCTTGAAATTTGACAAAATGAAGTAGTTGTTAGCTCTATCTCTATGGTTTTTTTCCTCTTGAAGTACCCCATGCAGAGACTGGCGAAGAACACTTTCGTTTGAAAGGGGTTACCAAGCTTCCAAAAAACTACTCGTTTGCTGAAATCTCAGCAAACATTTTTTCACCAAATCTTGATGATACTTGGTGGTAATGATCAGTTCACTAAGCCCACTTGGCTGCCCAATTTTCACTCTTCTAGGTTCAAGCGTTCGTTTCCAGTAACACTTTGAATTTTTAGGTTTCACTCTGTTTTCTGTTATATAGATAGATGTGTTTGAAACTCTAAATCAAACACGGTTTGTGCTAGCTCCTTGAAACTTGACAAAATGAAGTAGTTCTAAGTTCTATCTCTATGGTTTGTTTCCTCTTGAAGTACCCCATGCAGAGACTGGCAAAGAACACTTTCGTTTGAAAGGGGTTGCCAAGCATCCAAAAAACTACTAGTTTGCTGAAATCTCAGCAACCATTTTTTCAACAAATCTTGATGATACTTGGTGGTAATGATCAGTTCACTAAGCCCACTTGGCTGCCCAATTTTCACTCTTCTAGGTTCAAGCGTTCGTTTCCAGTAACACTTTGAATTTTTAGGTTTCACTCTGTTTTCTGCTATCTAGATAGATATGTTTGAAACTCTAAATCAAACACGGTTTGTGCTAGCTCCTTGAAACTTGACCAAATGAAGTAGTTCTAAGTTCTATCTCTATGGTTTGTTTCCTCTTGAAGTACCCCATGCAGAGACTGGCGAAAAACACTTTCGTTTTAAAGGGGTTGCCAAGCTTCCAAAAAACTACTAGTTTGCTGAAATCTCAGCAAACATTTTTTCACCAAATCTTGATGATACTTGGTGGTAATGATCAGTTCACTAATCCCACTTGGCTGCCCAACTTTCACTCTTCTAGGTTCAAGCGTTCGTTTCCAGTAACAGTTTGAATTTTTAGGTTTCACTCTGTTTTCTGCTATATAGATAGATGTGTTTGAAACTCTAAATCAAACACGGTTTGTGCTAGCTCCGTGAAACTTGACAAAATGAAGTAGTTCTAAGTTCTATCTCTATGGTTTGTTTCCTCTTGAAGTACCCCATGCAGAGACTGGCGAAGAACACTTTCATTTGAAAGGGGTTGCCAAGCTTCCAAAAAACTACTCGTTTGCTGAAATCTCAGCAAACATTTTTTCACCAAATCTTGATGATACTTGGTGGTAATGATCAGTTCACTAAGCCCACTTGGCTGCCCAATTTTCACTCTTCTAGGTTCAAGCGTTCGTTTCCAGTAACACTTTGAATTTTTAGGTTTCACTCTGTTTTTTGCTATATAGATAGATGTGTTGAAACTCTAAATCAAACACGGTTTGTGCTAGCTCCTTGAAAGTTGACCAAATGAAGTAGTTCTAAGTTCTATCTCTATGGTTTGTTTCCTCTTGAAGTACAGCATGCAGAGATTGGCGAAAAACACTTTCGTTTGAAAGGGGTTGCCAAGCTTCCAAAAAACTACTAGTTTGCTGAAATCTCAGCAAACATTTTTTCACCAAAACTTGATGATACTTGGTGGTAATGATCAGTTCACTAAGCCCACTTGGCTGCCCAATTTTTACTCTTCTAGGTTCAAGCGTTCGTTTCCAGTAACACTTTGAAATTTTAGGTTTCACTCTGTTTTCTGCTATATAGATAGATGTGTTTGAAACTCTAAATCAAACACGGTTTGTGCTAGCTCCGTGAAACTTGACAAAATGAAGTAGTTCTAAGTTCTATCTCTATGGTTTGTTTCCTCTTGAAGTACCCCATGCAGAGACTGGCGAAGAACACTTTCATTTGAAAGGGGTTGCCAAGCTTCCAAAAAACTACTCGTTTGCTGAAATCTCAGCAAACATTTTTTCACCAAATCTTGATGATACTTGGTGGTAATGATCAGTTCACTAAGCCCACATGGCTGCCCAATTTTCACTCTTCTAGGTTCAAGCGTTCGTTTCCAGTAACACTTTGAATTTTTAGGTTTCACTCTGTTTTCTGCTATATAGATAGATGTGTTTGAAACTCTAAATCAAACACGGTTTGTGCTAGCTCCGTGAAACTTGACAAAATGAAGTAGTTCTAAGTTCTATCTCTATGGTTTGTTTCCTCTTGAAGTACCCCATGCAGAGACTGGCGAAAAACACTTTCGTTTTAAAGGGGTTGCCAAGCTTCCAAAAAACTACTAGTTTGCTGAAATCTCAGCAAACATTTTTTCACCAAATCTTGATGATACTTGGTGGTAATGATCAGTTCACTAATCCCACTTGGCTGCCCAACTTTCACTCTTCTAGGTTCAAGCGTTCGTTTCCAGTAACAGTTTGAATTTTTAGGTTTCACTCTGTTTTCTGCTATATAGATAGATGTGTTTGAAACTCTAAATCAAACACGGTTTGTGCTAGCTCCGTGAAACTTGACAAAATGAAGTAGTTCTAAGTTCTATCTCTATGGTTTGTTTCCTCTTGAAGTACCCCATGCAGAGACTGGCAAAGAACACTTTTGTTTGAAAGGGGTTGCCAAGCTTCCAAAAAACTACTAGTTTGCTGAAATCTCAGCAACCATTTTTTCACCAAATCTTGATGATACTGGTGGTAATGATCAGTTCACTAATCCCACTTGGCTGCCCAACTTTCAATCTTCTAGGTTCAAGCGTTCGTTTCCAGTAACAGTTTGAATTTTTAGGTTTCACTCTGTTTTCTGCTATATAGATAGATGTGTTTGAAACTCTAAATCAAACACGGTTTGTGCTAGCTCCGTGAAACATGACAAAATGAAGTAGTTCTAAGTTCTATCTCTATGGTTTGTTTCCTCTTGAAGTACCCCATGCAGAGCCTGGCGAAGAACACTTTCGTTTGAAAGGGGTTGCCAAGCTTCCAAAAAACTACTAGTTTCCTGAAATCTCAGCAAACATTTTTTCACCAAATCTTGATGATACTTGGTGGTAATGATCAGTTCACTAAGCCCACTTGGCTGCCCAATTTTCACTCTTCTAGGTTCAAGCGTTCGTTTCCAGTAACACTTTGAATTTTTAGGTTTCACTCTGTTTTCTGCTATATAGATAGATGTGTTTGAAACTCTAAATCAAACACGGTTTGTGCTAGCTCCTTGAAACTTGACCAAATGAAGTAGTTCTAAGTTCTATCTCTATGGTTTGTTTCCTCTTGAAGTACCCCATGCAGAGACTGGCGAAAAACACTTTCGTTTTAAAGGGGTTGCCAAGCTTCCAAAAAACTACTAGTTTGCTGAAATCTCAGCAAACATTTTTTTGCTAAATCTTGATGATACTTGGTGGTAATGATCAGTTCACTAATCCCACTTTTCTGCCCAACTTTCACTCTTCTAGGTTCAAGCGTTCGTTTCCAGTAACACTTTGAATTTTTAGGTTTCACTCTGTTTTCTGCTATATAGATAGATGTGTTGGAAACTCTAAATCAAACACGGTTTGTGCTAGCTCCGTGAAACTTGACAAAATGAAGTAGTTCTAAGTTCTATCTCTATGGTTTGTTTCCTCTTGAAGTACCCCATGCAGAGACTGGCAAAGAACACTTTCGTTTGAAAGGGGTTGCCAAGCTTCCAAAAAACTACTAGTTTGCTGAAATCTCAGCAAACATTTTATCACCAAATCTTGATGATACTTGGTGGTAATGATCAGTTCACTAATCCCACTTGGCTGCCCAACTTTCAATCTTCTAGGTTCAAGCGTTCGTTTCCAGTAACAGTTTGTATTTTTAGGTTTCACTCTGTTTTCTGCTATATAGATAGATGTGTTTGAAACTCTAAATCAAACACGGTTTGTGCTAGCTCCGTGAAACGTGACAAAATGAAGTAGTTCTAAGTTCTATCTCTATGGTTTGTTTCCTCTTGAAGTACCCCATGCAGAGACTGGCGAAGAACACTTTCGTTTGAAAGGGGTTGCCAAGCTTCCAAAAAACTACTAGTTTGCTGAAATCTCAGCAAACATTTTTTCACCAAATCTTGATGATACTTGGTGGTAATGATCAGTTCACTAATCCCACTTGGCTGCCCAACTTTCACTCTTCTAGGTTCAAGCGTTCGTTTCCAGTAACAGTTTGAATTTTTAGGTTTCACTCTGTTTTCTGCTATATAGATAGATGTGTTTGAAACTCTAAATCAAACACGGTTTGTGCTAGCTCCGTGAAACTTGACAAAATGAAGTAGTTCTAAGTTCTATCTCTATGGTTTGTTTCCTCTTGAAGTACCCCATGCAGAGACTGGCGAAAAACACTTTCATTTGAAAGGGGTTGCCAAGCTTCCAAAAAACTACTCGTTTGCTGAAATCTCAGCAAACATTTTTTCACCAAATCTTGATGATACTTGGTGGTAATGATCAGTTCACTAAGCCCACTTGGCTGCAAAAATTTTCACTCTTCTATGTTCAAGCGTTCGTTTCCAGTAACACTTTGAATTTTTAGGTTTCACTCTGTTTTCTGCTATATAGATAGATGTGTTGAAACTCTAAATCAAACACGGTTTGTGCTAGCTCCTTGAAACTTGACCAAATGAAGTAGTTCTAAGTTCTATCTCTATGGTTTGTTTCCTCTTGAAGTACCCCATGCAGAGACTGTCGAAAAACACTTCCGTTTGAAAGGGGTTGCGAAGCTTCCAAAAAACTACTCGTTTGCTGAAATCTCAGCAAACATTTTTTCACCAAAACTTGATGATACTTGGTGGTAATGATCAGTTCACTAAGCCCACTTGGCTGCCCAATTTTTACTCTTCTAGGTTCAAGCGTTCGTTTCCAGTAACACTTTGAAATTTTAGGTTTCACTCTGTTTTCTGCTATATAGATAGATGTCTTTGAAACTCTAAATCAAACACAGTTTGTGCTAGCTCCTTGAAATTTGACAAAATTAAGTAGTTGTTAGCTCTATCTCTATGGTTTTTTTCCTCTTGAAGTCCCCCATGCAGAGACTGGCGAAGAACACTTTCGTTTGAAAGGGGTTACCAAGCTTCCAAAAAACTACTCGTTTGCTGCAATCTCAGCAAACATTTTTTCACCAAATCTTGATGATACTTGGTTGTAATGATCAGTTCACTAAGCCCACTTGGCTGCCCAATTTTCACTCTTCTAGGTTCAAGCGTTCGTTTCCAGTAACACTTTGAATTTTTAGGTTTCACTCTGTTTTCTGCTATATAGATAGATGTGTTTGAAACTCTAAATCAAACACGGTTTGTGCTAGCTCCTTGAAACTTGACAAAATGAAGTAGTTCTAAGTTCTATCTCTATGGTTTGTTTCCTCTTGAAGTACCCCATGCAGAGACTGGCAAAGAACACTTTCGTTTGAAAGGGGTTGCCAAGCTTCCAAAAAACTACTAGTTTGCTGAAATCTCAGCAACCATTCTTTCACCAAATCTTGATGATACTTGGTGGTAAAGATCAGTTCACTAAGCCCACTTGGCTGCCCAATTTTCACTCTTCTAGGTTCAAGCGTTCGTTTCCAGTAACACTTTGAATTTTTAGGTTTCACTCTGTTTTCTGCTATATAGATAGATGTGTTTGAAACTCTAAAACAAACACGGTTTGTGCTAGCTCCTTGAAACTTGACCAAATGAAGTAGTTCTAAGTTCTATCTCTATGGTTTGTTTCCTCTTGAAGTACCCCATGCAGAGACTGGCGAAAAACACTTCCGTTTGAAAGGGGTTGCCAAGCTTCCAAAAAACTACTAGTTTGCTGAAATCTCAGCAAACATTTTTTCACCAAAACTTGATGATACTTGGTGGTAATGATCAGTTCACTAAGCCCACTTGGCTGCCCAATTTTTACTCTTCTAGGTTCAAGCGTTCGTTTCCAGTAACACTTTGAAATTTTAGGTTTCACTCTGTTTTCTGCTATATAGATAGATGTCTTTGAAACTCTAAGTCAAACACGGTTTGTGCTAGCTCCTTGAAATTTGACAAAATGAAGTAGTTGTTAGCTCTATCTCTATGGTTTTTTTCCTCTTGAAGTACCCCATGCAGAGACTGGCGAAGAACACTTTCGTTTGAAAGGGGTTACCAAGCTTCCAAAAAACTACTCGTTTGCTGAAATCTCAGCAAACATTTTTTCACCAAATCTTGATGATACTTGGTGGTAATGATCAGTTCACTAAGCCCACTTGGCTGCCCAATTTTCACTCTTCTAGGTTCAAGCGTTCGTTTCCAGTAACACTTTGAATTTTTAGGTTTCACTCTGTTTTCTGTTATATAGATAGATGTGTTTGAAACTCTAAATCAAACACGGTTTGTGCTAGCTCCTTGAAACTTGACAAAATGAAGTAGTTCTAAGTTCTATCTCTATGGTTTGTTTCCTCTTGAAGTACCCCATGCAGAGACTGGCAAAGAACACTTTCGTTTGAAAGGGGTTGCCAATCATCCAAAAAACTACTAGTTTGCTGAAATCTCAGCAACCATTTTTTCAACAAATCTTGATGATACTTGGTGGTAATGATCAGTTCACTAAGCCCACTTGGCTGCCCAATTTTCACTCTTCTAGGTTCAAGCGTTCGTTTCCAGTAACACTTTGAATTTTTAGGTTTCACTCTGTTTTCTGCTATCTAGATAGATATGTTTGAAACTCTAAATCAAACACGGTTTGTGCTAGCTCCTTGAAACTTGACCAAATGAAGTAGTTCTAAGTTCTATCTCTATGGTTTGTTTCCTCTTGAAGTACCCCATGCAGAGACTGGCGAAAAACACTTTCGTTTTAAAGGGGTTGCCAAGCTTCCAAAAAACTACTAGTTTGCTGAAATCTCAGCAAACATTTTTTCACCAAATCTTGATGATACTTGGTGGTAATGATCAGTTCACTAATCCCACTTGGCTGCCCAACTTTCACTCTTCTAGGTTCAAGCGTTCGTTTCCAGTAACACTTTGAATTTTTAGGTTTCACTCTGTTTTCTGCTATATAAATAGATGTGTTTGAAACTCTAAATCAAACACGGTTTGTGCTAGCTCCGTGAAACTTGACAAAATGAAGTAGTTCTAAGTTCTATCTCTATGGTTTGTTTCCTCTTGAAGTACCCCATGCAGAGACTGGCAAAGAACACTTTCGTTTGAAAGGGGTTGCCAAGCTTCCAAAAAACTACTAGTTTGCTGAAATCTCAGCAACCATTTTTTCACCAAAACTTGATGATACTTGGTGGTAATGATCAGTTCACTAATCCCACTTGGCTGCCCAACTTTCAATCTTCTAGGTTCAAGCGTTCGTTTCCAGTAACAGTTTGAATTTTTAGGTTTCACTCTGTTTTCTGCTATATAGATAGATGTGTTTGAAACTCTAAATCAAACACGGTTTGTGCTAGCTCCGTGAAACATGACAAAATGAAGTAGTTCTAAGTTCTATCTCTATGGTTTGTTTCCTCTTGAAGTACCCCATGCAGAGACTGGCGAAGAACACTTTCGTTTGAAAGGGGTTGCCAAGCTTCCAAAAAACTACTAGTTTGCTGAAATCCCAGCAAACATTTTTTCAACAAATCTTGATGATACTTGGTGGTAATGATCAGTTCACTAATCCCACTTGGCTGCCCAACTTTCACTCTTCTAGGTTCAAGCGTTCGTTTCCAGTAACAGTTTGAATTTTTAGGTTTCACTCTGTTTTCTGCTATATAGATAGATGTGTTTGAAACTCTAAATCAAACACGGTTTGTGCTAGCTTCGTGACACTTGACAAAATGAAGTAGTTCTAAGTTCTATCTCTATGGTTTGTTTCCTCTTGAAGTACCCCATGCAGAGACTGGCGAAGAACACTTTCGTTTGAAAGGGGTTGCCAAGCTTCCAAAAAACTACTAGTTTGCTGAAATCTCAGCAAACATTTTTTTACCAAATCTTGATGATACTTGGTGGTAATGATCAGTTCACTAATCCCACTTGGCTGCCCAACTTTCACTCTTCTAGGTTCAAGCGTTCGTTTCCAGTAACAGTTTGAATTTTTAGGTTTCACTCTGTTTTCTGCTATATAGATAGATGTGTTTGAAACTCTAAATCAAACACGGTTTGTGCTAGCTCCGTGAAACTTGACAAAATGAAGTAGTTCTAAGTTCTATCTCTATGGTTTGTTTCCTCTTGAAGTACCCCATGCAGAGACTGGCGAAAAACACTTCCGTTTGAAAAAGGTTGCCAAGCTTCCAAAAAACTACTAGTTTGCTGAAATCTCAGCAAACATTTTTTCACCAAAACTTGATGATACTTGGTGGTAATGATCAGTTCACTAAGCCCACTTGGCTGCCCAATTTTCACTCTTCTAGGTTCAAGCGTTCGTTTCCAGTAACACTTTGAATTTTTAGGTTTCACTCTGTTTTCTGCTATATAGATAGATGTGTTTGAAACTCTAAATCAAACACGGTTTGTGCTAGCTCCTTGAAACTTGACCAAATGAAGTAGTTCTAAGTTCTATCTCTATGGTTTGTTTCCTCTTGAAGTACCCCATGCAGAGACTGGCGAAAAACACTTTCGTTTTAAAGGGGTTGCCAAGCTTCCAAAAAACTACTAGTTTGCTGAAATCTCAGCAAACATTTTTTCACCAAATCTTGATGATACTTGGTGGTAATGATCAGTTCACTAATCCCACTTGGCTGCCCAACTTTCACTCTTCTAGGTTCAAGCGTTCGTTTCCAGTAACACTTTGAATTTTTAGGTTTCACTCTGTTTTCTGCTATATAGAGAGATGTGTTTGAAACTCTAAATCAAACACGGTTTGTGCTAGCTCCGTGAAACTTGACAAAATGAAGTAGTTCTAAGTTCTATCTCTATGGTTTGTTTCCTCTTGAAGTACCCCATGCAGAGACTGGCAAAGAACACTTTCGTTTAAAAGGGGTTGCCAAGCTTCCAAAAAACTACTAGTTTGCTGAAATCTCAGCAACCATTTTTTCAAAAAATCTTGATGATACTTGGTGGTAATGATCAGTTCACTAATCCCACTTGGCTGCCCAACTTTCACTCTTCTAGGTTCAAGCGTTCGTTTCCAGTAACAGTTTGAATTTTTAGGTTTCACTCTGTTTTCTGCTATATAGATAGATGTGTTTGAAACTCTAAATCAAACACGGTTTGTGCTAGCTCCGTGAAACTTGACAAAATGAAGTAGTTCTAAGTTCTATCTCTATGGTTTGTTTCCTCTTGAAGTACCCCATGCAGAGACTGGCGAAGAACACTTTCGTTTGAAAGGGGTTGCCAAGCTTCCAAAAAACTACTAGTTTGCTGAAATCTCAGCAAACATTTTTTCACCAAATCTTGATGATACTGGTGGTAATGATCAGTTCACTAATCCCACTTGGCTGCCCAACTTTCACTCTTCTAGGTTCAAGCGTTCGTTTCCAGTAACAGTTTGAATTTTTAGGTTTCACTCTGTTTTCTGCTATATAGATAGATGTGTTTGAAACTCTAAATCAAACACGGTTTGTGCTAGCTCCGTGAAACTTGACAAAATGAAGTAGTTCTAAGTTCTATCTCTATGGTTTGTTTCCTCTTGAAGTACCCCATGCAGAGACTGGCGAAGAACACTTTCATTTGAAAGGGGTTGCCAAGCTTCCAAAAAACTACTAGTTTGCTGAAATCTCAGCAAACATTTTTTCACCAAATCTTGATGATACTTGGTGGTAATGATCAGTTCACTAAGCCCACTTGGCTGCCCAATTTTCACTCTTCTAGGTTCAAGCGTTCGTTTCCAGTAACACTTTGAATTTTTAGGTTTCACTGTGTTTTCTGCTATATAGATAGATGTGTTGAAACACTAAATCAAACACGGTTTGTGCTAGCTCCTTGAAACTTGACAAAATGAAGTAGTTGTTAGCTCTATCTCTATGGTTTGTTTCCTCTTGAAGTACCCCATGCAGAGACTGGCGAAAAACACTTTCGTTTGAAAGGGGTTGCCAAGCTTCCAAAAAACTACTAGTTTGCTGAAATCTCAGCAAACATTTTTTCACCAAAACTTGATGATACTTGGTGGTAATGATCAGTTCACTAAGCCCACTTGGCTGCCCAATTTTTACTCTTCTAGGTTCAAGCGTTCGTTTCCAGTAACACTTTGAAATTTTAGGTTTCACTCTGTTTTCTGCTATATAGATAGATGTGTTTGAAACTCTAAATCAAACACGGTTTGTGCTAGCTCCGTGAAACTTGACAAAATGAAGTAGTTGTTAGTTCTATCTCTATGGTTTGTTTCCTCTTGAAGTACCCCATGCAGAGACTGGCAAAGAACACTTTCGTTTGAAAGGGGTTGACAAGCTTCCAAAAAACTACTAGTTTCCTGAAATCTCAGCAAACATTTTTTCACCAAATCTTGATGATACTTGGTGGTAATGATCAGTTCACTAATCCCACTTGGCTGCCCAACTTTCACTCTTCTAGGTTCAAGCGTTCGTTTCCAGTAACACTTTGAATTTTTAGGTTTCACTCTGTTTTCTGCTATATAGATAGATGTGTTTGAAACTCTAAATCAAACACGGTTTGTGCTAGCTCCGTGAAACTTGACAAAATGAAGTAGTTCTAAGTTCTATCTCTATGGTTTGTTTCCTCTTGAAGTACCCCATGCAGAGACTGGCGAAGAACACTTTCATTTGAAAGGGGTTGCCAAGCTTCCAAAAAACTACTCGTTTGCTGAAATCTCAGCAAACATTTTTTCACCAAATCTTGATGATACTTGGTGGTAATGATCAGTTCACTAAGCCCACTTGGCTGCCCAATTTTCACTCTTCTAGGTTCAAGCGTTCGTTTCCAGTAACACTTTGAATTTTTAGGTTTCACTCTGTTTTCTGCTATATAGATAGATGTGTTTGAAACTCTAAATCAAACACGGTTTGTGCTAGCTCCTTGAAACTTGACAAAATGAAGTAGTTCTAAGTTCTATCTCTATGGTTTGTTTCCTCTTGAAGTACCCCATGCAGAAACTGGCGAAAAACACTTTCGTTTGAAAGGGGTTGCCATGCTTCCAAAAAACTACTAGTTTGCTGAAATCTCAGCAAACATTTTTTCACCAAATCTTGATGATACTTGGTGGTAATGATCAGTTCACTAATCCCACTTGGCTGCCCAACTTTCACTCTTCTAGGTTCAAGCGTTCGTTTCCAGTAACAGTTTGAATTTTTAGGTTTCACTCTGTTTTCTGCTATATAGATAGATGTGTTTGAAACTCTAAATCAAACACGGTTTGTGCTAGCTCCGTGAAACTTGACAAAATGAAGTAGTTCTAAGTTCTATCTCTATGGTTTGTTTCCTCTTGAAGTACCCCATGCAGAGACTGGCAAAGAACACTTTCGTTTGAAGGGGTTGCCAAGCTTCCAAAAAACTACTAGTTTGCTGAAATTTGCTGAAATCTCAGCAAACATTTTTTCACCAAATCTTGATGATACTTGGTGGTAATGATCAGTTCACTAAGCCCACTTGGCTGCCCAATTTTCACTCTTCTAGGTTCAAGCGTTCGTTTCCAGTAACACTTTGAATTTTTAGGTTTCACTCTGTTTTCTGCTATATAGATAGATGTGTTTGAAACTCTAAATCAAACACGGTTTGTGCTAGCTCCGTGATACTTGACAAAATGAAGTAGTTCTAAGTTCTATCTCTATGGTTTGTTTCCTCTTGAAGTACCCCATGCAGAAACTGGCGAAAAACACTTTCGTTTGAAAGGGGTTGCCATGCTTCCAAAAAACTACTAGTTTGCTGAAATCTCAGCAAACATTTTTTCACCAAATCTTGATGATACTTGGTGGTAATGATCAGTTCACTAATCCCACTTGGCTGCCCAACTTTCACTCTTCTAGGTTCAAGCGTTCGTTTCCAGTAACAGTTTGAATTTTTAGGTTTCACTCTGTTTTCTGCTATATAGATAGATGTGTTTGAAACTCTAAATCAAACACGGTTTGTGCTAGCTCCGTGAAACTTGACAAAATGAAGTAGTTGTTAGTTCTATCTCTATGGTTTGTTTCCTTTTGAAGTACCCCATGCAGAGACTGGCAAAGAACACTTTCGTTTGAAAGGGGTTGACAAGCTTCCAAAAAACTACTAGTTTCCTGAAATCTCAGCAAACATTTTTTCACCAAATCTTGATGATACTTGGTGGTAATGATCAGTTCACTAATCCCACTTGGCTGCCCAACTTTCACTCTTCTAGGTTCAAGCGTTCGTTTCCAGTAACAGTTTGAATTTTTAGGTTTCACTCTGTTTTCTGCTATATAGATAGATGTGTTTGAAACTCTAAATCAAACACGGTTTGTGCTAGCTCCGTGAAACTTGACAAAATGAAGTAGTTCTAAGTTCTATCTCTATGGTTTGTTTCCTCTTGAAGTACCCCATGCACAGACTGGCGAAGAACACTTTCATTTGAAAGGGGTTGCCAAGCTTCCAAAAAACTACTCGTTTGCTGAAATCTCAGCAAACATTTTTTCACCAAATCTTGATGATACTTGGTGGTAATGATCAGTTCACTAAGCCCACTTGGCTGCCCAATTTTCACTCTTCTAGGTTCAAGCGTTCGTTTCCAGTAACACTTTGAATTTTTAGGTTTCACTCTGTTTTCTGCTATATAGATAGATGTGTTTGAAACTCTAAATCAAACACGGTTTGTGCTAGCTCCTTGAAACTTGACAAAATGAAGTAGTTCTAAGTTCTATCTCTATGGTTTGTTTCCTCTTGAAGTACCCCATGCAGAAACTGGCGAAAAACACTTTCGTTTGAAAGGGGTTGCCATGCTTCCAAAAAACTACTAGTTTGCTGAAATCTCAGCAAACATTTTTTCACCAAATCTTGATGATACTTGGTGGTAATGATCAGTTCACTAATCCCACTTGGCTGCCCAACTTTCACTCTTCTAGGTTCAAGCGTTCGTTTCCAGTAACAGTTTGAATTTTTAGGTTTCACTCTGTTTTCTGCTATATAGATAGATGTGTTTGAAACTCTAAATCAAACACGGTTTGTGCTAGCTCCGTGAAACTTGACAAAATGAAGTAGTTCTAAGTTCTATCTCTATGGTTTGTTTCCTCTTGAAGTACCCCATGCAGAGACTGGCAAAGAACACTTTCGTTTGAAGGGGTTGCCAAGCTTCCAAAAAACTACTAGTTTGCTGAAATCTCAGCAAACATTTTTTCACCAAATCTTGATGATACTTGGTGGTAATGATCAGTTCACTAAGCCCACTTGGCTGCCCAATTTTCACTCTTCTAGGTTCAAGCGTTCGTTTCCAGTAACACTTTGAATTTTTAGGTTTCACTCTGTTTTCTGCTATATAGATAGATGTGTTTGAAACTCTAAATCAAACACGGTTTGTGCTAGCTCCGTGATACTTGACAAAATGAAGTAGTTCTAAGTTCTATCTCTATGGTTTGTTTCCTCTTGAAGTACCCCATGCAGAAACTGGCGAAAAACACTTTCGTTTGAAAGGGGTTGCCATGCTTCCAAAAAACTACTAGTTTGCTGAAATCTCAGCAAACATTTTTTCACCAAATCTTGATGATACTTGGTGGTAATGATCAGTTCACTAATCCCACTTGGCTGCCCAACTTTCACTCTTCTAGGTTCAAGCGTTCGTTTCCAGTAACAGTTTGAATTTTTAGGTTTCACTCTGTTTTCTGCTATATAGATAGATGTGTTTGAAACTCTAAATCAAACACGGTTTGTGCTAGCTCCGTGAAACTTGACAAAATGAAGTAGTTCTAAGTTCTATCTCTATGGTTTGTTTCCTCTTGAAGTACCCCATGCAGAGACTGGCAAAGAACACTTTCATTTGAAAGGGGTTGCCAAGCTTCAAAAACTACTAGTTTGCTGAAATCTCAGCAACATTTTTTCACCAAATCTTGATGATACTTGGTGGTAATGATCAGTTCACTAAGCCCACTTGGCTGCCCAATTTTCACTCTTCTAGGTTCAAGCGTTCGTTTCCAGTAACACTTTGAATTTTTAGGTTTCACTCTGTTTTCTGCTATATAGATAGATGTGTTTGAAACTCTAAATCAAACACGGTTTGTGCTAGCTCCTTGAAACTTGACCAAATGAAGTAGTTCTAAGTTCTATCTCTATGTTTTGTTTCCTCTTGAAGTACCCCATGCAGAGACTGGCGAAAAACACTTTCGTTTGAAAGGGGTTGCCAAGCTTCCAAAAAACTACTAGTTTGCTGAAATCTCAGCAAACATTTTTTCACCAAATCTTGATGATACTTGGTGGTAATGATCAGTTCACTAATCCACTTGGCTGCCCAACTTTCACTCTTCTAGGTTCAAGCGTTCGTTTCCAGTAACAGTTTGAATTTTTAGGTTCACTCTGTTTTCTGCTATATAGATAGATGTGTTGAAACTCTAAATCAAACACGGTTTGTGCTAGCTCCTTGAAACTTGACCAAATGAAGTAGTTCTAAGTTCTATCTCTATGGTTTGTTTCCTCTTGAAGTACCCCATGCAGAGACTGGCGAAAAACACTTCCGTTTGAAAGGGGATGCCAAGCTTCCAAAAAACTACTAGTTTGCTGAAATCTCAGCAAACATTTTTTCACCAAAACTTGATGATACTTGGTGGTAATGATCAGTTCACTAAGCCCACTTGGCTGCCCATTTTTTACTCTTCTAGGTTCAAGGGTTCGTTTCCAGTAACACTTTGAAATTTTAGGTTTCACTCTGTTTTCTGCTATATAGATAGATGTCTTTGAAACTCTAAATCAAACACGGTTTGTGCTAGCTCCTTGAAATTTGACAAAATGAAGTAGTTGTTAGCTCTATCTCTATGGTTTTTTTCCTCTTGAAGTACCCCATGCAGAGACTGGCGAAGAACACTTTCGTTTGAAAGGGGTTACCAAGCTTCCAAAAAACTACTCGTTTGCTGAAATCTCAGCAAACATTTTTTCACCAAATCTTGATGGTACTTGGTGGTAATGATCAGTTCACTAAGCCACTTGGCTGCCCAATTTTCACTCTTCTAGGTTCAAGCGTTCGTTTCCAGTAACACTTTGAATTTTTAGGTTTCACTCTGTTTTCTGCTATATAGATAGATGTGTTTGAAACTCTAAATCAAACACGGTTTGTGCTAGCTCCGTGAAACTTGACAAAATGAAGTAGTTCTAAGTTCTATCTCTATGGTTTGTTTCCTCTTGAAGTACCCCATGCAGAGACTGGCAAAGAACACTTTCGTTTGAAAGGGGTTGCCAAGCTTCCAAAAAACTACTAGTTTGCTGAAATCTCAGCAACTATTTTTTCACCAAATCTTGATGATACTTGGTGGTAATGATCAGTTCACTAATCCCACTTGGCTGCCCAACTTTCAATCTTCTAGGTTCAAGCGTTCGTTCCGGTAACAGTTTGAATTTTTAGGTTTCACTCTGTTTTCTGCTATATAGATAGATGTGTTTGAAACTCTAAATCAAACACGGTTTGTGCTAGCTCCGTGAAACATGACAAAATGAAGTAGTTCTAAGTTCTATCTCTATGGTTTGTTTCCTCTTGAAGTACCCCATGCAGAGACTGGCGAAGAACACTTTCGTTTGAAAGGGGTTGCCAAGCTTCCAAAAACTACTAGTTTGCTGAATCTCAGCAAACATTTTTTCACCAAATCTTGATGATACTTGGTGGTAATGATCAGTTCACTAATCCCACTTGGCTGCCCAACTTTCACTCTTCTAGGTTCAAGCGTTCGTTTCCAGTAACAGTTTGAATTTTTAGGTTTCACTCTGTTTTCTGCTATATAGATAGATGTGTTTGAAACTCTAAATCAAACACGGTTTGTGCTAGCTCCGTGAAACTTGACAAAATGAAGTAGTTCTAAGTTCTATCTCTATGGTTTTTTTCCTCTTGAAGTACCCCATGCAGAGACTGGCAAAGAACACTTTCGTTTGAAAGGGTTGCCAAGCTTCCAAAAAACTACTAGTTTCCTGAAATCTCAGCAAACATTTTTTCACCAAATCTTGATTATACTTGGTGGTAATGATCAGTTCACTAATCCCACTTGGCTGCCCATCTTTCACTCTTCTAGGTTCAAGCGTTCGTTTCCAGTAACAGTTTGAATTTTTAGGTTTCACTCTGTTTTCTGCTATATAGATAGATGTGTTTGAAACTCTAAATCAAACACGGTTTGTGCTAGCTCCGTGAAACTTGACAAAATGAAGTAGTTCTAAGTTCTATCTCTATGGTTTGTTTCCTCTTGAAGTACCCCATGCAGAGACTGGCGAAGAACACTTTCATTTGAAAGGGGTTGCCAAGCTTCCAAAAAACTCATTTGCTGAAATCTCAGCAAACATTTTTTCACCAAATCTTGATGATACTTGGTGGTAATGATCAGTTCACTAAGCCCACTTGGCTGCCCAATTTTCACTCTTCTAGGTTCAAGCGTTCGTTTCCAGTAACACTTTGAATTTTTAGGTTTCCCTCTGTTTTCTGCTATATAGATAGATGTGTTTGAAACTCTAAATCAAACACGGTTTGTGCTAGCTCCTTGAAACTTGACAAAATGAAGTAGTTCTAAGTTCTATCTCTATGGTTTGTTTCCTCTTGAAGTACCCCATGCAGAAACTGGCGAAAAACACTTTCGTTTGAAAGGGGTTGCCATGCTTCCAAAAAACTACTAGTTTGCTGAAATCTCAGCAAACATTTTTTCACCAAATCTTGATGATACTTGGTGGTAATGATCAGTTCACTAATCCCACTTGGCTGCCCAACTTTCACTCTTCTAGGTTCAAGCGTTCGTTTCCAGTAACAGTTTGAATTTTTAGGTTTCACTCTGTTTTCTGCTATATAGATAGATGTGTTTGAAACTCTAAATCAAACACGGTTTGTGCTAGCTCCGTGAAACTTGACAAAATGAAGTAGTTCTAAGTTCTATCTCTATGGTTTGTTTCCTCTTGAAGTACCCCATGCAGAGACTGGCAAAGAACACTTTCGTTTGAAAGGGGTTGCCAAGCTTCCAAAAAACTACTAGTTTGCTGAAATCTCAGCAACCATTTTTTCACCAAATCTTGATGATACTTGGTGGTAATGATCAGTTCACTAATCCCACTTGGCTGCCCAACTTTCAATCTTCTAGGTTCAAGCGTTCGTTTCCAGTAACAGTTTGAATTTTTAGGTTTCACTCTGTTTTCTGCTATATAGATAGATGTGTTTGAAACTCTAAATCAAACACGGTATGTGCTAGCTCCGTGAAACATGACAAAATGAAGTAGTTCTAAGTTCTATCTCTATGGTTTGTTTCCTCTTGAAGTACCCCATGCAGAGACTGGCGAAGAACACTTTCGTTTTAAAGGGGTTGCCAAGCTTCCAAAAAACTACTAGTTTACTGAAATCTCAGCAAACATTTTTTCACCAAATCTTGATGATACTTGGTGGTAATGATCAGTTCACTAATCCCACTTGGCTGCCCAACTTTCACTCTTCTAGGTTCAAGCGTTCGTTTCCAGTAACAGTTTGAATTTTTAGGTTTCACTCTGTTTTCTGCTATATAGATAGATGTGTTTGAAACTCTAAATCAAACACGGTTTGTGCTACCTCCGTGAAACTTGACAAAATGAAGTAGTTCTAAGTTCTATCTCTATGGTTTGTTTCCTCTTGAAGTACCCCATGCAGAGACTGGCGAAAAACACTTTCATTTGAAAGGGGTTGCCAAGCTTCCAAAAAACTACTCGTTTGCTGAAATCTCAGCAAACATTTTTTCACCAAATCTTGATGATACTTGGTGGTAATGATCAGTTCACTAAGCCCACTTGGCTGCCCAATTTTCACTCTTCTAGGTTCAAGCGTTCGTTTCCAGTAACACTTTGAATTTTTAGGTTTCACTCTGTTTTCTGCTATATAGATAGATGTGTTGAAACTCTAAATCAAACACGGTTTGTGCTAGCTCCTTGAAACTTGACCAAATGAAGTAGTTCTAAGTTCTATCTCTATGGTTTGTTTCCTCTTGAAGTACCCCATGCAGAGACTGGCGAAAAACACTTCCGTTTGAAAGGGGTTGCCAAGCTTCCAAAAAACTACTAGTTTGCTGAAATCTCAGCAAACATTTTTTCACCAAAACTTGATGATACTTGGTGGTAATGATCAGTTCACTAAGCCCACTTGGCTGCCCAATTTTTACTCTTCTAGGTTCAAGCGTTCGTTTCCAGTAACACTTTGAAATTTTAGGTTTCACTCTGTTTTCTGCTATATAGATAGATGTCTTTGAAACTCTAAATCAAACACGGTTTGTGCTAGCTCCTTGAAATTTGACAAAATGAAGTAGTTGTTAGCTCTATCTCTATGGTTTTTTTCCTCTTGAAGTATATCATGCAGAGACTGGCGAAGAACACTTTCGTTTGAAAGGGGTTACCAAGCTTCCAAAAAACTACTCGTTTGCTGAAATCTCAGCAAACATTTTTTCACCAAATCTTGATGATACTTGGTGGTAATGATCAGTTCACTAAGCCCACTTGGCTGCCCAATTTTCACTCTCTAGGTTCAAGCGTTCGTTTCCAGTAACACTTTGAATTTTTAGGTTTCACTCTGTTTTCTGCTATATAGATAGATGTGTTTGAAACTCTAAATCAAACACGGTTTGTGCTAGCTCCTTGAAACTTGACAAAATGAAGTAGTTCTAAGTTCTATCTCTATGGTTTGTTTCCTCTTGAAGTACCCCATGCAGAGACTGGCAAAGAACACTTTCGTTTGAAAGGGGTTGCCAAGCTTCCAAAAAACTACTAGTTTGCTGAAATCTCAGCAACCATTTTTTCACCAAATCTTGATGATACTTGGTGGTAATGATCAGTTCACTAAGCCCACTTGGCTGCCCAATTTTCACTCTTCTAGGTTCAAGCGTTCGTTTCCAGTAACACTTTGAATTTTTAGGTTTCACTCTGTTTTCTGCTATATAGATAGATGTGTTTGAAACTCTAAATCAAACACGGTTTGTGCTAGCTCCTTGAAACTTGACCAAATGAAGTAGTTCTAAGTTCTATCTCTATGGTTTGTTTCCTCTTGAAGTACCCCATGCAGAGACTGGCGAAAAACACTTTCGTTTTAAAGGGGTTGCCAAGCTTCCAAAAAACTACTAGTTTGCTGAAATCTCAGCAAACATTTTTTCACCAAATCTTGATGATACTTGGTGGTAATGATCAGTTCACTAATCCCACTTGGCTGCCCAACTTTCACTCTTCTAGGTTCAAGCGTTCGTTTCCAGTAACACTTTGAATTTTTAGGTTTCACTCTGTTTTCTGCAATATAGATAGATGTGTTTGAAACTCTAAATCAAACACGGTTTGTGCTAGCTCCGTGAAACTTGACAAAATGAAGTAGTTCTAAGTTCTATCTCTATGGTTTGTTTCCTCTTGAAGTACCCCATGCAGAGACTGGCAAAGAACACTTTCGTTTGAAAGGGGTTGCCAAGCTTCCAAAAAACTACTAGTTTGCTGAAATCTCAGCAAACATTTTTTCACCAAATCTTGATGATACTTGGTGGTAATGATCAGTTCACTAAGCCCACTTGGCTGCCCAACTTTCAATCTTCTAGGTTCAAGCGTTCGTTTCCAGTAACACTTTGAATTTTTAGGTTTCACTCTGTTTTCTGCTATATAGATAGATGTGTTTGAAACTCTAAATCAAACACGGTTTGTGCTAGCTCCGTAAAACAAGACAAAATGAAGTAGTTCTAAGTTCTATCTCTATGGTTTGTTTCCTCTTGAAGTACCCCATGCAGAGACTGGCGAAGAACACTTTCGTTTGAAAGGGGTTGCCAAGCTTCCAAAAAACTACTAGGTTGCTGAAATCTCAGCAAACATTTTTTCACCAAATCTTGATGATACTTGGTGGTAATGATCAGTTCACTAATCCCACTTGGCTGCCCAACTTTCACTCTTCTAGGTTCAAGCGTTCGTTTCCCGTAACAGTTTGAATTTTTAGGTTTCACTCTGTTTTCTGCTATATAGATAGATGTGTTTGAAACTCTAAATCAAACACGGTTTGTGCTAGCTCCGTGAAACTTGACAAAATGAAGTAGTTCTAAGTTCTATCTCTATGGTTGTTTCCTCTTGAAGTACCCCATGCAGAGACTGGCGAAGAACACTTTCGTTTGAAAGGGGTTGCCAAGCTTCCAAAAAACTACTAGTTTGCTGAAATCTCAGCAAACATTTTTTCACCAAATCTTGATGATACTTGGTGGTAATGATCAGTTCACTAAGCCCACTTGGCTGCCCAATTTTCACTCTTCTAGGTTCAAGCGTTCGTTTCCAGTAACACTTTGAATTTTTAGGTTTCACTCTGTTTTCTGCTATATAGATAGATGTGTTGAAACTCTAAATCAAACACGGTTTGTGCTAGCTCCTTGAAACTTGACCAAATGAAGTAGTTCTAAGTTCTATCTCTATGGTTTGTTTCCTCTTGAAGTACCCCATGCAGAGACTGGCGAAAAACACTTCCGTTTGAAAGGGGTTGCCAAGCTTCCAAAAAACTACTAGTTTGCTGAAATCTCAGCAAACATTTTTTCACCAAAACTTGATGATACTTGGTGGTAATGATCAGTTCACTAAGCCCACTTGGCTGCCCAATTTTTACTCTTCTAGGTTCAAGCGTTCGTTTCCAGTAACACTTTCAAATTTTAGGTTTCACTCTGTTTTCTGCTATATAGATAGATGTCTTTGAAACTCTAAATCAAACACGGTTTGTGCTAGCTCCTTGAAATTTGACAAAATGAAGTAGTTGTTAGCTCTATCTCTATGGTTTTTTTCCTCTTGAAGTACCCCATGCAGAGACTGGCGAAGAACACTTTCGTTTGAAAGGGGTTACCAAGCTTCCAAAAAACTACTCGTTTGCTGAAATCTCAGCAAACAATTTTTCACCAAATCTTGATGATACTTGGTGGTAATGATCAGTTCACTAAGCCCACTTGGCTGCCCAATTTTCACTCTTCTAGGTTCAAGCGTTCGTTTCCAGTAACACTTTGAATTTTTAGGTTTCACTCTGTTTTCTGCTATATAGATAGATGTCTTTGAAACTCTAAATCAAACACGGTTTGTGCTAGCTCCGTGAAACTTGACAAAATGAAGTAGTTCTAAGTTCTATCTCTATGGTTTGTTTCCTCTTGAAGTACCCCATGCAGAGACTGGCAAAGAACACTTTCGTTTGAAAGGGGTTGCCAAGCTTCCAAAAAACTACTAGTTTGCTGAAATCTCAGCAACCATTTTTTCACCAAATCTTGATGATACTTGGTGGTAATGATCAGTTCACTAATCCCACTTGGCTGCCCAACTTTCAATCTTCTAGGTTCAAGCATTCGTTTCCAGTAACAGTTTGAATTTTTAGGTTTCACTCTGTTTTCTGCTATATAGATAGATGTGTTTGAAACTCTAAATCAAACACGGTTTGTGCTAGCTCCGTGAAACATGACAAAATGAAGTAGTTCTAAGTTCTATCTCTATGGTTTGTTTCCTCTTGAAGTACCCCATGCAGAGACTGGCGAAGAACACTTTCGTTTGAAAGGGTTGCCAAGCTTCCAAAAAACTACTAGTTTGCTGAAATCTCAGCAAACATTTTTTCACCAAATCTTGATGATACTTGGTGGTAATGATCAGTTCACTAATCCCACTTGGCTGCCCAAATTTCACTCTTCTAGGTTCAAGCGTTCGTTTCCAGTAACAGTTTGAATTTTTAGGTTTCACTCTGTTTTCTGCTATATAGATAGATGTGTTTGAAACTCTAAATCAAACACGGTTTGTGCTAGCTCCGTGAAACTTGACAAAATGAAGTAGTTCTAAGTTCTATCTCTATGGTTTGTTTCCTCTTGAAGTACCCCATGCAGAGACTGGCGAAAAACACTTTCATTTGAAAGGGGTTGCCAAGCTTCCAAAAAACTACTCGTTTGCTGAAATCTCAGCAAACATTTTTTCACCAAATCTTGATGATATTTGGTGGTAATGATCAGTTCACTAAGCCCACTTGGCTGCCCAATTTTCACTCTTCTAGGTTCAAGCGTTCGTTTCCAGTAACACTTTGAATTTTTATTTTTCACTCTGTTTTCTGCTATATAGATAGATGTGTTTGAAACTCTAAATCAAACACGGTTTGTGCTAGCTCCGTGAAACTTGACAAAATGAAGTAGTTCTAAGTTCTATCTCTATGGTTTGTTTCCTCTTGAAGTACCCCATGCAGAGACTGGCAAAGAACACTTTCGTTTGAAAGGGGTTGCCAAGCTTCCAAAAAACTACTAGTTTGCTGAAATCTCAGCAACCATTTTTTCACCAAATCTTGATGATACTTGGTGGTAATGATCAGTTCACTAAGCCCACTTGGCTGCCCAACTTTCAATCTTCTAGGTTCAAGCGTTCGTTTCCAGTAACAGTTTGAATTTTTAGGTTTCACTCTGTTTTCTGCTATATAGATAGATGTGTTTGAAACTCTAAATCAAACACGGTTTGTGCTAGCTCCTTGAAACTTAACCAAATGAAGTAGTTCTAAGTTCTATTTCTACGGTTTGTTTAGTCTTGAAGTACCCCATGCAGAGAATGGCGAAGAACACTTTCGTTTGAAAGGGGTTGCCAAGCTTCCAAAAAACTACTAGTTTGCTGAAATCTCAGCAAACATTTTTTCACCAAATCTTGATGATACTTGGTGGTAATGATCAGTTCACTAATCCCACTTGGCTGCCCAACTTTCACTCTTCTAGGTTCAAGCGTTCGTTTCCAGTAACAGTTTGAATTTTTAGGTTTCACTCTGTTTTCTGCTATATAGATAGATGTGTTTGAAACTCTAAATCAAACACGGTTTGTGCTAGCTCCGTGAAACTTGACAAAATGAAGTAGTTCTAAGTTCTATCTCTATGGTTTGTTTCCTCTTGAAGTACCCCATGCAGAGACTGGCGAAGAACACTTTCATTTGAAAGGGGTTGCCAAGCTTCCAAAAAACTACTCGTTTGCTGAAATCTCAGCAAACATTTTTTCACCAAATCTTGATGATACATAGTGGTAATGATCAGTTCACTAAGCCCACTTGGCTGCCCAATTTTCACTCTTCTAGGTTCAAGCGTTCGTTTCCAGTAACACTTTGAATTTTTAGGTTTCACTCTGTTTTCTGCTATATAGATAGATGTGTTGAAACTCTAAATCAAACACGGTTTGTGCTAGCTCCTTGAAACTTCACCATATGAAGTAGTTCTAAGTTCTATCTCTATGGTTTGTTTCCTCTTGAAGTACCCCATGCAGTGACTGGCGAAAAACACTTTCGTTTGAAAGGGGTTGCCAAGCTTCCAAAAAACTACTAGTTTGCTGAAATCTCAGCAAACAGTTTTTCACCAAATCTTGATGATACTTTTTGGTAATGATCAGTTCACTAATCCCACTTGGCTGCCCAACTTTCACTCTTCTAGGTTCAAGCGTTCGTTTCCAGTAACAGTTTGAATTTTTATTTTTCACTCTGTTTTCTGCTATATAGATAGATGTGTTTGAAACTCTAAATCAAACACGGTTTGTGCTAGCTCCGTGAAACTTGACAAAATGAAGTAGTTCTAAGTTCTATCTCTATGGTTTGTTTCCTCTTGAAGTACCCCATGCAGAGACTGGCAAAGAACACTTTCGTTTGAAAGGGGTTGCCAAGCTTCCAAAAAACTACTAGTTTGCTGAAATCTCAGCAACTATTTTTTCACCAAATCTTGATGATACTTGGTGGTAATGATCAGTTCACTAATCCCACTTGGCTGCCCAACTTTCAATCTTCTAGGTTCAAGCGTTCGTTTCCAGTAACAGTTTGAATTTTTAGGTTTCACTCTGTTTTCTGCTATATAGATAGATGTGTTTGAAACTCTAAATCAAACACGGTTTGTGCTAGCTCCGTGAAACTTGACAAAATGAAGTAGTTCTAAGTTCTATCTCTATGGTTTGTTTCCTCTTGAAGTACCCCATGCAGAGACTGGCGAAAAAACACTTTCATTTGAAAGGGGTTGCCAAGCTTCCAAAAAACTACTCGTTTGCTGAAATATCAGCAAACATTTTTTCACCAAATCTTGATGATACTTGGTGGTAATGATCAGTTCACTAAGCCCACTTGGCTGCCCAATTTTCACTCTTCTAGGTTCAAGCGTTCGTTTCCAGTAACACTTTGAATTTTTAGGTTTCACTCTGTTTTCTGCTATATAGATAGATGTGTTGAAACTCTAAATCAAACACGGTATGTGCTAGCTCCTTGAAACTTGACCAAATGAAGTAGTTCTAAGTTCTATCTCTATGGTTTGTTTCCTCTTGAAGTACCCCATGCAGAGACTGGCGAAAAACACTTCCGTTTGAAAGGGGTTGCCAAGCTTCCAAAAAACTACTAGTTTGCTGAAATCTCAGCAAACATTTTTTCACCAAAACTTGATGATACTTGGTGGTAATGATCAGTTCACTAAGCCCACTTGGCTGCCCAATTTTTACTCTTCTAGGTTCAAGCGTTCGTTTCCAGTAACACTTTGAAATTTTAGGTTTCACTCTGTTTTCTGCTATATAGATAGATGTCTTTGAAACTCTAAATCAAACACGGTTTTTGCTAGCTCCTTGAAATTTGACAAAATGAAGTAGTTGTTAGCTCTATCTCTATGGTTTTTTCCTCTTGAAGTACCCCATGCAGAGACTTGCGAAGAACACTTTCGTTTGAAAGGGGTTACCAAGCTTCCAAAAATCTACTAGTTTGCTGAAATCTCAGCAAACATTTTTTTCACCAAATCTTGATGATACTTGGTGGTAATGATCAGTTCACTAAGCCCACTTGGCTGCCCAACTTTCAATCTTCTAGGTTCAAGCGTTCGTTTCCAGTAACAGTTTGAATTTTTAGGTTTCACTCTGTTTTCTGCTATATAGATAGATGTGTTTGAAACTCTAAATCAAACACGGTTTGTGCTAGCTCCTTGAAACTTAACCAAATGAAGTAGTTCTAAGTTCTATTTCTACGGTTTGTTTAGTCTTGAAGTACCCCATGCAGAGAATGGCGAAGAACACTTTCGTTTGAAAGGGGTTGCCAAACTTCCAAAAAACTACTAGTTTGCTGAAATCTCAGCAAACATTTTTTCACCAAATCTTGATGATACTTGGTGGTAATGATCAGTTCACTAATCCCACTTGGCTGCCCAACTTTCACTCTTCTAGGTTCAAGCGTTCGTTTCCAGTAACAGTTTGAATTTTTAGGTTTCACTCTGTTTTCTGCTATATAGATAGATGTGTTTGAAACTCTAAATCAAACACGGTTTGTGCTAGCTCCGTGAAACTTGACAAAATGAAGTAGTTCTAAGTTCTATCTCTATGGTTTGTTTCCTCTTGAAGTACCCCATGCAGAGACTGGCGAAGAACACTTTCATTTGAAAGGGGTTGCCAAGCTTCCAAAAAACTACTCGTTTGCTGAAATCTCAGCAAACATTTTTTCACCAAATCTTGATGATACATAGTGGTAATGATCAGTTCACTAAGCCCACTTGGCTGCCCAATTTTCACTCTTCTAGGTTCAAGCGTTCGTTTCCAGTAACACTTTGAATTTTTAGGTTTCACTCTGTTTTCTGCTATATAGATAGATGTGTTGAAACTCTAAATCAAACACGGTTTGTGCTAGCTCCTTGAAACTTCACCATATGAAGTAGTTCTAAGTTCTATCTCTATGGTTTGTTTCCTCTTGAAGTACCCCATGCAGTGACTGGCGAAAAACACTTTCGTTTGAAAGGGGTTGCCAAGCTTCCAAAAAACTACTAGTTTGCTGAAATCTCAGCAAACATTTTTTCACCAAATCTTGATGATACTTGGTGGTAATGATCAGTTCACTAATCCCACTTGGCTGCCCAACTTTCACTCTTCTAGGTTCAAGCGTTCGTTTCCAGTAACAGTTTGAATTTTTATTTTTCACTCTGTTTTCTGCTATATAGATAGATGTGTTTGAAACTCTAAATCAAACACGGTTTGTGCTAGCTCCGTGAAACTTGACAAAATGAAGTAGTTCTAAGTTCTATCTCTATGGTTTGTTTCCTCTTGAAGTACCCCATGCAGAGACTGGCAAAGAACACTTTCGTTTGAAAGGGGTTGCCAAGCTTCCAAAAAACTACTAGTTTGCTGAAATCTCAGCAACTATTTTTTCACCAAATCTTGATGATACTTGGTGGTAATGATCAGTTCACTAATCCCACTTGGCTGCCCAACTTTCAATCTTCTAGGTTCAAGCGTTCGTTTCCAGTAACAGTTTGAATTTTTAGGTTTCACTCTGTTTTCTGCTATATAGATAGATGTGTTTGAAACTCTAAATCAAACACGGTTTGTGCTAGCTCCGTGAAACTTGACAAAATGAAGTAGTTCTAAGTTCTATCTCTATGGTTTGTTTCCTCTTGAAGTACCCCATGCAGAGACTGGCGAAAAACACTTTCATTTGAAAGGGGTTGCCAAGCTTCCAAAAAACTACTCGTTTGCTGAAATATCAGCAAACATTTTTTCACCAAATCTTGATGATACTTGGTGGTAATGATCAGTTCACTAAGCCCACTTGGCTGCCCAATTTTCACTCTTCTAGGTTCAAGCGTTCGTTTCCAGTAACACTTTGAATTTTTAGGTTTCACTCTGTTTTCTGCTATATAGATAGATGTGTTGAAACTCTAAATCAAACACGGTATGTGCTAGCTCCTTGAAACTTGACCAAATGAAGTAGTTCTAAGTTCTATCTCTATGGTTTGTTTCCTCTTGAAGTACCCCATGCAGAGACTGGCGAAAAACACTTCCGTTTGAAAGGGGTTGCCAAGCTTCCAAAAAACTACTAGTTTGCTGAAATCTCAGCAAACATTTTTTCACCAAAACTTGATGATACTTGGTGGTAATGATCAGTTCACTAAGCCCACTTGGCTGCCCAATTTTTACTCTTCTAGGTTCAAGCGTTCGTTTCCAGTAACACTTTGAAATTTTAGGTTTCACTCTGTTTTCTGCTATATAGATAGATGTCTTTGAAACTCTAAATCAAACACGGTTTTTGCTAGCTCCTTGAAATTTGACAAAATGAAGTAGTTGTTAGCTCTATCTCTATGGTTTTTTCCTCTTGAAGTACCCCATGCAGAGACTTGCGAAGAACACTTTCGTTTGAAAGGGGTTACCAAGCTTCCAAAAATCTACTAGTTTGCTGAAATCTCAGCAAACATTTTTTCACCAAATCTTTATGATACTTGGTGGTAATGATCAGTTCACTAAGCCCACGTGGCTGCCCAATTTTCACTCTTCTAGGTTCAAGCGTTCGTTTCCAGTAACACTTTGAATTTTTAGGTTTCACTCTGTTTTCTGCTATATAGATAGATGTGTTTGAAACTCTAAATCAAACACGGTTTGTGCTAGCTCCTTGAAACTTGACAAAATGAAGTAGTTCTAATTTCTATCTCTATGGTTTGTTTCCTCTTGAAGTACCCCATGCAGAGACTGGCAAAGAAAACTTTCGTTTGAAAGGGGTTGCCAAGCTTCCAAAAAACTACTAGTTTGCTGAAATCTCAGCAACCATTTTTTCACCAAATCTTGATGATACTTGGTGGTAATGATCAGTTCACTAATCCCACTTGGCTGCCCAACTTTCACTCTTCTAGGTTCAAGCGTTCGTTTCCAGTAACAGTTTGAATTTTTAGGTTTCACTCTGTTTTCTGCTATATAGATAGATGTGTTTGAAACTCTAAATCAAACACGGTTTGTGCTAGCTCCGTGAAACTTGACAAAATGAAGTAGTTCTAAGTTCTATCTCTATGGTTTGTTTCCTCTTGAAGTACCCCATGCAGAGACTGGCGAAGAACACTTTCATTTGAAAGGGGTTGCCAAGCTTCCAAAAAACTACTCGTTTGCTGAAATCTCAGCAAACATTTTTTCACCAAATCTTGATGATACTTGGTGGTAATGATCAGTTCACTAAGCCCACTTGGCTGCCCAATTTTCACTCTTCTAGGTTCAAGCGTTCGTTTCCAGTAACACTTTGAATTTTTAGTTTTCACTCTGTTTTCTGCTATATAGATAGATGTGTTGAAACTCTAAATCAAACACGGTTTGTGCTAGCTCCTTGAAACTTGACCAAATGAAGTAGTTCTAAGTTCTATCTCTATGGTTTGTTTCCTCTTGAAGTACCCCATGCAGAGACTGGCGAAAAACACTTTCGTTTGAAAAAGGTTGCCAAGCTTCCAAAAAACTACTAGTTTGCTGAAATCTCAGCAAACATTTTTTCACCAAATCCTGATGATACTTGGTGGTAATGATCAGTTCACTAAGCCCACTTGGCTGCCCAATTTTTCCTCTTCTAGGTTCAAGCGTTCGTTTCCAGTAACACTTTGAAATTTTAGGTTTCACTCTGCTTTCTGCTATATAGATAGATGTCTTTGAAACTCTAAATCAAACACGGTTTGTGCTAGCTCCTTGAAATTTGACAAAATGAAGTAGTTGTTAGTTCTATCTCTATGGTTTTTTTCCTCTTGAAGTACCCCATGCAGAGACTGGCGAAGAACACTTTCATTTGAAAGGGGTTGCCAAGCTTCCAAAAAACTACTCGTTTGCTGAAATCTCAGCAAACATTTTTTCACCAAATCTTGATGATACTTGGTGGTAATGATCAGTTCACTAAGCCCACTTGGCTGCCCAATTTTCACTCTTCTAGGTTCAAGCGTTCGTTTCCAGTAACACTTTGAATTTTTAGGTTTCACTCTGTTTTCTGCTATATAGATAGATGTGTTTGAAACTCTAAATCAAACACGGTTTGTGCTAGCTCCTTGAAACTTGACAAAATGAAGTAGTTCTAAGTTCTATCTCTATGGTTTGTTTCCTCTTGAAGTACCCCATGCAGAAACTGGCGAAAAACACTTTCGTTTGAAAGGGGTTGCCATGCTTCCAAAAACTACTAGTTTGCTGAAATGTCAGCAAACATTTTTTCACCAAATCTTGATGATACTTGGTGGTAATGATCAGTGCACTAATCCTACTTGGCTGCCCAAATTTTATTCTTATAGGTTGAAGCTTTCGTTTCCAGTGACTGTTTGAATTTTTAGGTTTCACTCTGTTTTCTCCAACATAGATAGCTGTGTTTGGAATTCTAAATCAAACTCGGTTTGTGCTAGCTCCTTGAAACTTGACCAAAGGAAGTAGTTCTAAGTTCTATCTCTATGGTTTGTTTCCTCTTGAAGTACCCCATGCAGAGACTTGCAAAAAACACTTTCGTTTGAAAGGGGTTGCCATGCTTCCAAAAAACTACTAGTTTGCTGAAATCTCAGCAAACATTTTTTCACCATACCTTGATGATACTTGGTGGTAATGATCAGTTCACTAATCTCACTTGGCTGCCCAACTTTCACTCTTCTAGGTTCAAGCGTTCGTTTCCAGTAACAGTTTGAATTTTTAGGTTTCACTGTTTTCTGCTATATAGATAGATGTGTTTGAAATTCTAAATCAAACACGGTTTGTGCTAGCTCCTTGAAACTTGACCAAATGAAGTAGTTCTAAGTTCTATCTCTATGGTTTGTTTCCTCTTGAAGTACCCCATGCAGAGACTGGCGAAAAACACTTTCGTTTGAAAGGGGTTGCCAAGCTTCCAAAAAACTACTAGTTTGCTGAAAGCTCAGCAAACATTTTTTCACCAAAACTTGATGATACTTGGTGGTAATGATCAGTTCACTAAGCCCACTTGGCTGCCCAATTTTTACTCTTCTAAATTCAAGCGTTCGTTTCCAGTAACACTTTGAAATTTTAGGTTTCACTCTGTTTTCTGCTATATAGATAGATGTCTTTGAAACTCTAAATCAAACACGGTTTGTGCTAGCTCCTTGAAATTTGACAAAATGAAGTAGTTGTTAGTTCTATCTCTATGGTTTTTTTCCTCTTGAAGTACCACATGCAGAGACTGGCGAAGAACACTTTCGTTTGAAAGGGGTTACCCAGCTTCCAAAAAACTACTAGTTTCCTGAAATCTCAGCAAACATTTTTTCACCAAATCTTGATGATACTTGGTGGTAATGATCAGTTCACTAATCCCACTTGGCTGCCCAACTTTCACTCTTCTAGGTTCAAGCGTTCGTTTCCAGTAACACTTTGAATTTTTAGGTTTCACTCTGTTTTCTGCTATATAGATAGATGTGTTTGAAACTCTAAATCAAACACGGTTTGTGCTAGCTCCGTGAAACTTGACAAAATGAAGTAGTTCTAAGTTCTATCTCTATGGTTTGTTTCCTCTTGAAGTACCCCATGCAGAGACTGGCAAAGAACACTTTCGTTTGAAAGGGGTTGCCAAGCTTCCAAAAAACTACTAGTTTGCTGAAATCTCAGCAACCATTTTTTCACCAAATCCTGATGATACTTGGTGGTAATGATCAGTTCACTAAGCCCACTTGGCTGCCCAATTTTCACTCTTCTAGGTTCAAGCGTTCGTTTCCAGTAACACTTTGAATTTTTAGGTTTCACTCTGTTTTCTGCTATATAGATAGATGTGTTTGAAACTCTAAATCAAACACGGTTTGTGCTAGCTCCTTGAAACTTGACCAAATGAAGTAGTTCTAAGTTCTATCTCTATGGTTTGTTTCCTCTTGAAGTACCCCATGCAGAGACTGGCGAAAAACACTTTCGTTTTAAAGGGGTTGCCAAGCTTCCAAAAAACTACTAGTTTGCTGAGATCTCAGCAAACATTTTTTCACCAAATCTTGATGATACTTGGTGGTAATGATCAGTTCACTAATCCCACTTGGCTGCCCAACTTTCACTCTTCTAGGTTCAAGCGTTCGTTTCCAGTAACAGTTTGAATTTTTAGGTTTCACTCTGTTTTCTGCTATATAGATAGATGTGTTTGAAACCCTAAATCAAACACGGTTTGTGCTAGCTCCGTGAAACTTGACAACATGAAGTAGTTCTAAGTTCTATCTCTATGGTTTGTTTCCTCTTGAAGTACCCCATGCAGAGACTGGCAAAGAACACTTTCGTTTGAAAGGGGTTGCCAAGCTTCCAAAAAACTACTAGTTTGCTGAAATCTCAGCAACCATTTTTTCACCAAATCTTGATGATACTTGGTGGTAATGATCAGTTCACTAATCCCACTTGGCTGCCCTATTTTCACTCTTCTAGGTTCAAGCGTTCGTTTCCAGTAACACTTTGAATTTTTAGGTTTCACTCTGTTTTCTGCTATATAGATAGATGTGTTGAAACTCTAAATCAAACACGGTTTGTGTTAGCTCCTTGAAACTTGACCAAATGAAGTAGTTCTAAGTTCTATCTCTATGGTTTGTTTCCTCTTGAAGTACCCCATGCAGAGACTGGCGAAAAACACTTCCGTTTGAAAGGGGTTGCCAAGCTTCCAAAAAACTACTCGTTTGCTGAAATCTCAGCAAACATTTTTTCACCAAAACTTGATGATACTTGGTGGTAATGATCAGTTCACTAAGCCCACTTGGCTGCCCAATTTTTACTCTTCTAGGTTCAAGCGTTCGTTTCCAGTAACACTTTGAAATTTTAGGTTTCACTCTGTTTTCTGCTATATAGATAGATGTCTTTGAAACTCTAAATCAAACACGGTTTGTGCTAGCTCCTTGAAATTTGACAAAATGAAGTAGTTGTTAGTTCTATCTCTATGGTTTTTTTCCTGTTGAAGTACCCCATGCAGAGACTGGCGAAGAACACTTTCGTTTGAAAGGGGTTACCAAGCTTCCAAAAAACTACTAGTTTGCTGAAATCTCAGCAAATATTTTTTCACCAAATCTTGATGATACTTGGTGGTAATGATCAGTTCACTAATCCCACTTGGCTGCCCAACTTTCACTCTTCTAGGTTCAAGCGTTCGTTTCCAGTAACAGTTTGAATTTTTAGGTTTCACTCTGTTTTCTGCTATGTAGATAGATGTGTTTGAAACTCTAAATCAAACACGGTTTGTGCTAGCTCCGTGAAACTTGACAAAATGAAGTAGTTCTAAGTTCTATCTCTATCCCTTGTTTCCTCTTGAAGTACCCCATGCAGAGACTGGCAAAGAACACTTTCGTTTGAAAGGGGTTGCCAAGCTTCCAAAAAACTACTAGTTTGCTGAAATCTCAGCAAACATTTTTTCACCAAATCTTGATGATACTTGGTGGTAATGATCAGTTCACTAAGCCCACTTGGCTGCCCAACTTTCACTCTTCTAGGTTCAAGCGTTCGTTTCCAGTAACACTTTGAATTTTTAGGTTTCACTCTGTTTTCTGCTATGTAGATAGATGTGTTTGAAACTCTAAATCAAACACGGTTTGTGCTAGCTCCGTGAAACTTGACAAAATGAAGTAGTTCTAAGTTCTATCTCTATGGCTTGTTTCCTCTTGAAGTACCCCATGCAGAGACTGGCAAAGAACACTTTCGTTTGAAAGGGGTTGCCAAGCTTCCAAAAAACTACTAGTTTGCTGAAATCTCAGCAAACATTTTTTCACCAAATCTTGATGATACTTGGTGGTAATGATCAGTTCACTAAGCCCACTTGGCTGCCCAATTTTCACTCTTCTAGGTTCAAGCGTTCGTTTCCAGTAACACTTTGAATTTTTAGGTTTCACTCTGTTTTCTGCTATATAGATAGATGTGTTTGAAACTCTAAATCAAACACGGTTTGTGCTAGCTCCGTGAAACTTGACCAAATGAAGTAGTTCTAAGTTCTATCTCTATGGTTTGTTTCCTCTTGAAGTACCCCATGCAGAGACTGGCGAAAAACACTTTCGTTTTAAAGGGGTTGCCAAGCTTCCAAAAAACTACTAGTTTGCTGAAATCTCAGCAAACATTTTTTCACCAAATCTTGATGATACTTGGTGGTAATGATCAGTTCACTAATCCCACTTGGCTGCCCAACTTTCGCTCTTCTAGGTTCAAGCGTTCGTTTCCAGTAACAGTTTGAATTTTTAGGTTTCACTCTGTTTTCTGCTATATAGATAGATGTGTTTGAAACTCTAAATCAAACACGGTTTGTGCTAGCTCCGTGAAACTTGACAAAATGAAGTAGTTCTAAGTTCTATCTCTATGGTTTGTTTCCTCTTGAAGTACCCCATGCAGAGACTGGCAAAGAACACTTTCGTTTGAAAGGGGTTGCCAAGCTTCCAAAAAACTACTAGTTTGCTGAAATCTCAGCAACCATTTTTTCACCAAATCTTGATGATACTTGGTGGTAATGATCAGTTCACTAATCCCACTTGGCTGCGAAACTTTCACTCTTCTAGGTTCAAGCGTTCGTTTCCAGTAACAGTTTGAATTTTTAGGTTTCACTCTGTTTTCTGCTATATAGATAGATGTGTTTGAAACTCTAAATCAAACACGGTTTGTGCTAGCTCCTTGAAATTTGACAAAATGAAGTAGTTGTTAGTTCTATCTCTATGGTTTTTTTCCTCTTGAAGTACCCCATGCAGAGACTGGCGAAGAACACTTTCGTTTGAAAGGGGTTGCCAAGCTTCCAAAAAACTACTAGTTTGCTGAAATCTCAGCAACCATTTTTTCACCAAATCTTGATGATACTGGTGGTAATGATCAGTTCACTAATCCCACTTGGCTGCCCAACTTTCAATCTTCTAGGTTCAAGCGTTCGTTTCCAGTAACAGTTTGAATTTTTAGGTTTCACTCTGTTTTCTGCTATATAGATAGATGTGTTTGAAACTCTAAATCAAACACGGTTTCTGCTAGCTCCGTGAAACATGACAAAATGAAGTAGTTCTAAGTTCTATCTCTATGGTTTGTTTCATCTTGAAGTACCCCATGCAGAGCCTGGCGACGAACACTTTCGTTTGAAAGGGGTTGCCAAGCTTCCAAAAAACTACTAGTTTGCTGAAAATCAGCAAACATTTTTTCACCAAATCTTGATGATACTTGGTGGTAATGATCAGTTCACTAAGCCCACTTGGCTGCAAAATTTTCACTCTTCTAGGTTCAAGCGTTCGTTTCCAGTAACACTTTGAATTTTTAGGTTTCACTCTGTTTTCTGCTATATAGATAGATGTGTTGAAACTCTAAATCAAACACGGTTTGTGCTAGCTCCTTGAAACTTGAGAAAATGAAGTAGTTCTAAGTTCTATCTCTATGGTTTGTTTCCTCTTGAAGTACCCCATGCAGAGACTGGCGAAAAACACTTCCGTTTGAAAGGGGTTGCCAAGCTTCCAAAAAACTACTAGTTTGCTGAAATCTCAGCAAACATTTTTTCACCAAAACTTGATGATACTTGGTGGTAATGATCAGTTCACTAAGCCCACTTGGCTGCCCAATTTTTACTCTTCTAGGTTCAAGCGTTCGTTTCCAGTAACACTTTGAAATTTTAGGTTTCACTCTGTTTTCTGCTATATAGATAGATGTGTTTGAAACTCTAAATCAAACACGGTTTGTGCTAGCTCCGTGAAACATGACAAAATGAAGTAGTTCTAAGTTCTATCTCTATGGTTTGTTTCCTCTTGAAGTACCCCATGCAGAGACTGGCGAAGAACACTTTCTTTGAAAGGGGTTGCCAAGCTTCCAAAAAACTACTAGTTTGCTGAAATCTCAGCAAACATTATTTCACCAAATCTTGATGATACTTGGTGGTAATGATCAGTTCACTAATCCCACTTGGCTGCCCAACTTTCACTCTTCTAGGTTCAAGTGTTCGTTTCCAGTAACAGTTTGAATTTTTAGTTTTCACTCTGTTTTCTGCTATATAGATAGATGTGTTTGAAACTCTAAATCAAACACGGTTTTTGCTAGCTCCTTGAAATTTGACAAAATGAAGTAGTTGTTAGTTCTATCTCTATGGTTTTTTTCCTCTTGAAGTACCCCATGCAGAGACTGGCGAAGAACACTTTCGTTTCAAAGGGGTTACCAAGCTTCCAAAAAACTACTAGTTTGCTGAAATCTCAGCAAACATTTTTTCACCAAATCTTGATGATACTTGGTGGTAATGATCAGTTCACTAATCCCACTTGGCTGCCCAACTTTCACTCTTCTAGGTTCAAGCGTTCGTTTCCAGTAACAGTTTGAATTTTTAGGTTTCACTCTGTTTTCTGCTATATAGATAGATGTGTTTGAAACTCTAAATCAAACACGGTTTGTGCTAGCTCCGTGAAACTTGACAAAATGAAGTAGTTCTAACTTCTATCTCTATGGCTTGTTTCCTCTTGAAGTACCCCATGCAGAGACTGACGAAAAACACTTTCCTTTTAAAGGGGTTGCCAAGCTTCCAAAAAACTACTAGTTTGCTGAAATCTCAGCAAACTTTTTTTCACCAAATCTTGATGATACTTGGTGGTAATGATCAGTTCACTAATCCCACTTGGCTGCCCAACTTTCACTCTTCTAGGTTCAAGCGTTCGTTTCCAGTAACAGTTTGAATTTTTAGGTTTCACTCTGTTTTCTGCTATATAGGTAGATGTGTTTGAAACTCTAAATCAAACACGGTTTGTGCTAGCTCCGTGAAACTTGACAAAATGAAGTACTTCTAAGTTCTATCTCTATGGTTTGTTTTTTCTTGAAGTACCCCATGCAGAGACTGGCAAAGAACACTTTCGTTTGAAAAAGGTTGCCAAGCTTCCAAAAAACTACTAGTTTGCTGAAATCTCAGCAACCATTTTTTCACCAAATCTTGATGATACTGGTGGTAATGATCAGTTCACTAATCCCACTTGGCTGCCCAACTTTCAATCTTCTAGGTTCAAGCGTTCGTTTCCAGTAACAGTTTGAATTTTTAGGTTTCACTCTGTTTTCTGCTATATAGATAGATGTGTTTGAAACTCTAAATCAAACACGGTTTCTGCTAGCTCGGTGAAACATGACAAAATGAAGTAGTTCTAAGTTCTATCTCTATGGTTTGTTTCCTCTTGAAGTACCCCATGCAGAGCCTGGCGAAGAACACTTTCGTTTGAAAGGGGTTGCCAAGCTTCCAAAAAACTACTAGTTTCCTGAAATCTCAGCAAACATTTTTTCACCAAATCTTGATGATACTTGGTGGTAATGATCAGTTCACTAAGCCCACTTGGCTGCCCAACTTTCAATCTTCTAGGTTCAAGCGTTCGTTTCCAGTAACAGTTTGAATTTTTAGGTTTCACTCTGTTTTCTGCTATATAGATAGATGTGTTTGAAACTCTAAATCAAACACGGTTTGTGCTAGCTCCGTGAAACTTGACAAAATGAAGTAGTTCTAAGTTCTATCTCTATGGTTTGTTTCCTCTTGAAGTACCCCATGCAGAGACTGGCGAAGAACACTTTCATTTGAAAGGGGTTGCCAAGCTTCCAAAAAACTACTCGTTTGCTGAAATCTCAGCAAACATTTTTTCACCAAATCTTGATGATACTTGGTGGTAATGATCAGTTCACTAAGCCCACTTGGCTGCCCAACTTTCACTCTTCTAGGTTCAAGCGTTCGTTTCCAGTAACAGTTTGAATTTTTAGGTTTCACTCTGTTTTCTGCTATATAGATAGATGTGTTGAAACTCTAAATCAAACACGGTTTGTGCTAGCTCTTTGAAACTTGACCAAATGAAGTAGTTCTAAGTTCTATCTCTATGGTTTGTTTCCTCTTGAAGTACCCCATGCAGAGACTGGCGAAAAACACTTTCGTTTGAAAGGGGTTGCCAAGCTTCCAAAAAACTACTACTTTGCTGAAATCTCAGCAAACATTTTTTCACCAAAACTTGATGATACTTGGTGGTAATGATCAGTTCACTAATCCCACTTGGCTGCCCAATTTTCACTCTTCTAGGTTCAAGCGTTCGTTTCCAGTAACAGTTTGAATTTTTAGGTTTCACTCTGTTTTCTGCTATATAGATAGATGTGTTTGAAACTCTAAATCAAACACGGTTTGTGCTAGCTCCGTGAAACTTGACAAAATGAAGTAGTTCTAAGTTCTATCTCTGTGGTTTGTTTCCTCTTGAAGTACCCCATGCAGAGACTGGCAAAGAACACTTTCGTTTGAAAGGGGTTGCCAAGCTTCCAAAAAACTACTAGTTTGCTGAAATCTCAGCAAACATTTTTTCACCAAATCTTGATGATACTTGGTGGTAATGATCAGTTCACTAAGCCCACTTGGCTGCCCAATTTTCACTCTTCTAGGTTCAAGCGTTCGTTTCCAGTAACACTTTGAATTTTTAGGTTTCACTCTGTTTTCTGCTATATAGATAGATGTGTTTGAAACTCTAAATCAAACATGGTTTGTGCTAGCTCCGTGAAACTTGACCAAATGAAGTAGTTCTAAGTTCTATCTCTATGGTTTGTTTCCTCTTGAAGTACCCCATGCAGAGACTGGCGAAAAACACTTTCGTTTTAAAGGGGTTGCCAAGCTTCCAAAAAACTACTAGTTTGCTGAAATCTCAGCAAACATTTTTTCACCAAATCTTGATGATACTTGGTGGTAATGATCAGTTCACTAATCCCACTTGGCTGCCCAACTTTCACTCTTCTAGGTTCAAGCGTTCGTTTCCAGTAACAGTTTGAATTTTTAGGTTTCACTCTGTTTTCTGCTATATAGATAGATGTGTTTGAAACTCTAAATCAAACACGGTTTGTGCTAGCTCCGTGAAACATGACAAAATGAAGTAGTTCTAAGTTCTATCTCTATGGTTTGTTTCCTCTTGAAGTACCCCATGCAGAGCCTGGCGAAGAACACTTTCATTTGAAAGGGGTTGCCAAGCTTCCAAAAAACTACTCGTTTGCTGAAATCTCAGCAAACATTTTTTCACCAAATCTTGATGATACTTGGTGGTAATGATCAGTTCACTAAGCCCACTTGGCTGCCCAATTTTCACTCTTCTAGGTTCAAGCGTTCGTTTCCAGTAACACTTTGAATTTTTAGGTTTCACTCTGTTTTCTGCTATATAGATAGATGTGTTTGAAACTCTAAATCAAACATGGTTTGTGCTAGCTCCGTGAAACTTGACCAAATGAAGTAGTTCTAAGTTCTATCTCTATGGTTTGTTTCCTCTTGAAGTACCCCATGCAGAGACTGGCGAAAAACACTTTCGTTTTAAAGGGGTTGCCAAGCTTCCAAAAAACTACTAGTTTGCTGAAATCTCAGCAAACATTTTTTCACCAAATCTTGATGATACTTGGTGGTAATGATCAGTTCACTAATCCCACTTGGCTGCCCAACTTTCAATCTTCTAGGTTCAAGCGTTCGTTTCCAGTAACAGTTTGAATTTTTAGGTTTCACTCTGTTTTCTGCTATATAGATAGATGTGTTTGAAACTCTAAATCAAACACGGTTTCTGCTAGCTCCGTGAAACATGACAAAATGAAGTAGTTCTAAGTTCTATCTCTATGGTTTGTTTCCTCTTGAAGTACCCCATGCAGAGCCTGGCGAAGAACACATTCATTTGAAAGGGGTTGCCAAGCTTCCAAAAAACTACTCGTTTGCTGAAATCTCAGCAAACATTTTTTCACCAAATCTTGATGATACTTGGTGGTAATGATCAGTTCACTAAGCCCACTTGGCTGCCCAATTTTCACTCTTCTATGTTCAAGCGTTCGTTTCCAGTAACACTTTGAATTTTTAGGTTTCACTCTGTTTTCTGCTATATAGATAGATGTGATGAAACTCTAAATCAAACACGGTTTGTGCTAGCTCCTTGAAACTTGACCAAATGAAGTAGTTCTAAGTTCTATCTCTATGGTTTGTTTCCTCTTGAAGTACCCCATGCAGAGACTGGCGAAAAACACTTTCGTTTGAAAGGGGTTGCCAAGCTTCCAAAAAACTACTAGTTTGCTGAAATCTCAGCAAACATTTTTTCACCAAAACTTGATGATACTTGGTGGTAATGATCAGTTCACTAATCCCACTTGGCTGCCCAATTTTCACTCTTCTAGGTTCAAGCGTTCGTTTCCAGTAACAGTTTGAATTTTTAGGTTTCACTCTGTTTTCTGCTATATAGATAGATGTGTTTGAAACTCTAAATCAAACACGGTTTGTGCTAGCTCCGTGAAACTTGACAAAATGAAGTAGTTCTAAGTTCTATCTCTATGGTTTGTTTCCTCTTGAAGTACCCCATGCAGAGACTGGCAAAGAACACTTTCGTTTGAAAGGGGTTGCCAAGCTTCCAAAAAACTACTAGTTTGCTGAAATCTCAGCAAACTTTTTTTCACCAAATCTTGATGATACTTGGTGGTAATGATCAGTTCACTAATCCCACTTGGCTGCCCAACTTTCACTCTTCTAGGTTCAAGCGTTCGTTTCCAGTAACAGTTTGAATTTTTAGGTTTCACTCTGTTTTCTGCTATAAAGGTAGATGTGTTTGAAACTCTAAATCAAACACGGTTTGTGCTAGCTCCGTGAAACTTGACAAAATGAAGTACTTCTAAGTTCTATCTCTATGGTTTGTTTCCTCTTGAAGTACCCCATGCAGAGACTGGCAAAGAACACTTTCGTTTGAAAGGGGTTGCCAAGCTTCCAAAAAACTACTAGTTTGCTGAAATCTCAGCAACCATTTTTTCACCAAATCTTGATGATACTGGTGGTAATGATCAGTTCACTAATCCCACTTGGCTGCCCAACTTTCAATCTTCTAGGTTCAAGCGTTCGTTTCCAGTAACAGTTTGAATTTTTAGGTTTCACTCTGTTTTCTGCTATATAGATAGATGTGTTTGAAACTCTAAATCAAACACGGTTTCTGCTAGCTCCGTGAAACATGACAAAATGAAGTAGTTCTAAGTTCTATCTCTATGGTTTGTTTCCTCTTGAAGTACCCCATGCAGAGCCTGGCGAAGAACACTTTCGTTTGAAAGGGGTTGCCAAGCTTCCAAAAAACTACTAGTTTCCTGAAATCTCAGCAAAAATTTTTTCACCAAATCTTGATGATACTTGGTGGTAATGATCAGTTCACTAATCCCACTTGGCTGCCCAACTTTCAATCTTCTAGGTTCAAGCGTTCGTTTCCAGTAACAGTTTGAATTTTTAGGTTTCACTCTGTTTTCTGCTATATAGATAGATGTGTTTGAAACTCTAAATCAAACACGGTTTGTGCTAGCTCCGTGAAACTTGACAAAATGAAGTAGTTCTAAGTTCTATCTCTATGGTTTGTTTCCTCTTGAAGTACCCCATGCAGAGACTGGCGAAGAACACTTTCGTTTGAAAGGGGTTGCCAAGCTTCCAAAAAACTACTCGTTTGCTGAAATCTCAGCAAACATTTTTTCACCAAATCTTGATGATACTTGGTGGTAATGATCAGCTCACTAAGCCCACTTGGCTGCCCAATTTTCACTCTTCTAGGTTCAAGCGTTCGTTTCCAGTAACACTTTGAATTTTTAGGTTTCACTCTGTTTTCTGCTATATAGATAGATGGGTTTGAAACTCTAAATCAAACATGGTTTGTGCTAGTTCCGTGAAACTTGACCAAATGAAGTAGTTCTAAGTTCTATCTCTATGGTTTGTTTCCTCTTGAAGTACCCCATGCAGAGACTGGCGAAAAACACTTTCGTTTTAAAGGGGTTGCCAAGCTTCCAAAAAACTACTAGTTTGCTGAAATCTCAGCAAATATTTTTTCACCAAATCTTGATGATACTTGGTGGTAATGATCAGTTCACTAATCCCACTTGGCTGCCCAACTTTCACTCTTCTAGGTTCAAGCGTTCGTTTCCAGTAACAGATTGAATTTTTAGGTTTCACTCTGTTTTCTGCTATATAGATAGATGTGTTTGAAACTCTAAATCAAACACGGTTTGTGCTAGCTCCGTGAAACTTGACAAAATGAAGTAGTTCTAAGTTCTATCTCTATGGTTTGTTTCCTCTTGAAGTACCCCATGCAGAGAGTGGCAAAGAACACTTTCGTTTGAAAGGGGTTGCCAAGCTTCCAAAAAACTACTAGTTTGCTGAAATCTCAGCAAACATTTTTTCACCAAATCTTGATGATACTTGGTGGTAATGATCAGTTCACTAAGCCCACTTGGCTGCCCAATTTTCACTCTTCTAGGTTCAAGCGTTCGTTTCCAGTAACCCTTTGAATTTTTAGGTTTCACTCTGTTTTCTGCTATATAGATAGATGTGTTGAAACTCTAAATCAAACACGGTTTGTGCTAGCTCCTTGAAACTTGAGAAAATGAAGTAGTTCTAAGTTCTATCTCTATGGTTTGTTTCCTCTTGAAGTACCCCATGCAGAGACTGGCGAAAAACACTTCCGTTTGAAAGGGGTTGCCAAGCTTCCAAAAAACTACTAGTTTGCTGAAATCTCAGCAAACATTTTTTCACCAAAACTTGATGATACTTGGTGGTAATGATCAGTTCACTAAGCCCACTTGGCTGCCCAATTTTTACTCTTCTAGGTTCAAGCGTTCGTTTCCAGTAACACTTTGAAATTTTAGGTTTCACTCTGTTTTCTGCTATATAGATAGATGTGTTTGAAACTCTAAATCAAACACGGTTTGTGCTAGCTCCGTGAAACATGACAAAATGAAGTAGTTCTAAGTTCTATCTCTATGGTTTGTTTCCTCTTGAAGTACCCCATGCAGAGACTGGCGAAGAACACTTTCGTTTGAAAGGGGTTGCCAAGCTTCCAAAAAACTACTAGTTTGCTGAAATCTCAGCAAACATTTTTTCACCAAATCTTGATGATACTTGGTGGTAATGATCAGTTCACTAATCCCACTTGGCTGCCCAACTTTCACTCTTCTAGGTTCAAGCGTTCGTTTCCAGTAACAGTTTGAATTTTTAGGTTTCACTCTGTTTTCTGCTATATAGATAGATGTGTTTGAAACTCTAAATCAAACACGGTTTGTGCTAGCTCCTTGAAATTTGACAAAATGAAGTAGTTGTTAGTTCTATCTCTATGGTTTTTTTCCTCTTGAAGTACCCCATGCAGAGACTGGCGAAGAACACTTTCGTTTGAAAGGGGTTACCAAGCTTCCAAAAAACTACTAGTTTGCTGAAATCTCAGCAAACATTTTTTCACCAAATCTTGATGATACTTGGTGGAAATGATCAGTTCACTAATCCCACTTGGCTGCCCAACTTTCACTCTTCTAGGTTCAAGCGTTCGTTTCCAGTAACAGTTTGAATTTTTAGGTTTCACTCTGTTTTCTGCTATATAGATAGATGTGTTTGAAACTCTAAATCAAACACGGTTTGTGCTAGCTCCGTGAAACTTGACAAAATGAAGTAGTTCTAAGTTCTATCTCTATGGCTTGTTTCCTCTTGAAGTACCCCATGCAGAGACTGGCGAAAAACACTTTCGTTTTAAAGGGGTTGCCAAGCTTCCAAAAAACTACTAGTTTGCTGAAATCTCAGCAAACTTTTTTTCACCAAATCTTGATGATACTTGGTGGTAATGATCAGTTCACTAATCCCACTTGGCTGCCCAACTTTCACTCTTCTAGGTTCAAGCGTTCGTTTCCAGTAACAGTTTGAATTTTTAGGTTTCACTCTGTTTTCTGCTATAAAGGTAGATGTGTTTGAAACTCTAAATCAAACACGGTTTGTGCTAGCTCCGTGAAACTTGACAAAATGAAGTACTTCTAAGTTCTATCTCTATGGTTTGTTTCCTCTTGAAGTACCCCATGCAGAGACTGGCAAAGAACACTTTCGTTTGAAAGGGGTTGCCAAGCTTCCAAAAAACTACTAGTTTGCTGAAATCTCAGCAACCATTTTTTCACCAAATCTTGATGATACTGGTGGTAATGATCAGTTCACTAATCCCACTTGGCTGCCCAACTTTCAATCTTCTAGGTTCAAGCGTTCGTTTCCAGTAACAGTTTGAATTTTTAGGTTTCACTCTGTTTTCTGCTATATAGATAGATGTGTTTGAAACTCTAAATCAAACACGGTTTCTGCTAGCTCCGTGAAACATGACAAAATGAAGTAGTTCTAAGTTCTATCTCTATGGTTTGTTTCCTCTTGAAGTACCCCATGCAGAGCCTGGCGAAGAACACTTTCGTTTGAAAGGGGTTGCCAAGCTTCCAAAAAACTACTAGTTTCCTGAAATCTCAGCAAAAATTTTTTCACCAAATCTTGATGATACTTGGTGGTAATGATCAGTTCACTAATCCCACTTGGCTGCCCAACTTTCAATCTTCTAGGTTCAAGCGTTCGTTTCCAGTAACAGTTTGAATTTTTAGGTTTCACTCTGTTTTCTGCTATATAGATAGATGTGTTTGAAACTCTAAATCAAACACGGTTTGTGCTAGCTCCGTGAAACTTGACAAAATGAAGTAGTTCTAAGTTCTATCTCTATGGTTTGTTTCCTCTTGAAGTACCCCATGCAGAGACTGGCGAAGAACACTTTCATTTGAAAGGGGTTGCCAAGCTTCCAAAAAACTACTCGTTTGCTGAAATCTCAGCAAACATTTTTTCACCAAATCTTGATGATACTTGGTGGTAATGATCAGTTCACTAAGCCCACTTGGCTGCCCAATTTTCACTCTTCTAGGTTCAAGCGTTCGTTTCCAGTAACACTTTGAATTTTTAGGTTTCACTCTGTTTTCTGCTATATAGATAGATGTGTTGAAACTCTAAATCAAACACGGTTTGTGCTAGCTCCTTGAAACTTGACCAAATGAAGTAGTTCTAAGTTCTATCTCTATGGTTTGTTTCCTCTTGAAGTACCCCATGCAGAGACTGGCGAAAAACACTTTCGTTTGAAAGGGGTTGCCAAGCTTCCAAAAAACTACTAGTTTGCTGAAATCTCAGCAAACATTTTTTCACCAAAACTTGATGATACTTGGTGGTAATGATCAGTTCACTAATCCCACTTGGCTGCCCAATTTTCACTCTTCTAGGTTCAAGCGTTCGTTTCCAGTAACAGTTTGAATTTTTAGGTTTCACTCTGTTTTCTGCTATATAGATAGATGTGTTTGAAACTCTAAATCAAACACGGTTTGTGCTAGCTCCGTGAAACTTGACAAAATGAAGTCGTTCTAAGTTCTATCTCTATGGTTTGTTTCCTCTTGAAGTACCCCATGCAGAGACTGGCAAAGAACACTTTCGTTTGAAAGGGGTTGCCAAGCTTCCAAAAAACTACTAGTTTGATGAAATCTCAGCAAACATTTTTTCACCAAATCTTGATGATACTTGGTGGTAATGATCAGTTCACTAAGCCCACTTGGCTGCCCAATTTTCACTCTTCTAGGTTCAAGCGTTCGTTTCCAGTAACACTTTGAATTTTTAGGTTTCACTCTGTTTTCTGCTATATAGATAGATGGGTTTGAAACTCTAAATCAAACATGGTTTGTGCTAGCTCCGTGAAACTTGACCAAATGAAGTAGTTCTAAGTTCTATCTCTATGGTTTGTTTCCTCTTGAAGTACCCCATGCAGAGACTGGCGAAAAACACTTTCGTTTTAAAGGGGTTGCCAAGCTTCCAAAAAACTACTAGTTTGCTGAAATTTCAGCAAATATTTTTTCACCAAATCTTGATGATACTTGGTGGTAATGATCAGTTCACTAATCCCACTTGGCTGCCCAACTTTCACTCTTCTAGGTTCAAGCGTTCGTTTCCAGTAACAGTTTGAATTTTTAGGTTTCACTCTGTTTTCTGCTATATAGATAGATGTGTTTGAAACTCTAAATCAAACACGGTTTGTGCTAGCTCCGTGAAACTTGACAAAATGAAGTAGTTCTAAGTTCTATCTCTATGGTTTGTTTCCTCTTGAAGTACCCCATGCAGAGACTGGCAAAGAACACTTTCGTTTGAAAGGGGTTGCCAAGCTTCCAAAAAACTACTAGTTTGCTGAAATCTCAGCAAACATTTTTTCACCAAATCTTGATGATACTTGGTGGTAATGATCAGTTCACTAAGCCCACTTGGCTGCCCAATTTTCACTCTTCTAGGTTCAAGCGTTCGTTTCCAGTAACACTTTGAATTTTTAGGTTTCACTCTATTTTCTGCTATATAGATAGATGTGTTGAAACTCTAAATCAAACACGGTTTGTCCTAGCTCCTTGAATCTTGAGAAAATGAAGTAGTTCTAAGTTCTATCTCTATGGTTTGTTTCCTCTTGAAGTACCCCATGCAGAGACTGGCGAAAAACACTTCCGTTTGAAAGGGGTTGCCAAGCTTCCAAAAACTACTAGTTTGCTGAAATCTCAGCAAACATTTTTTCACCAAAACTTGATGATACTTGGTGGTAATGATCAGTTCACTAAGCCCACTTGGCTGCCCAATTTTTACTCTTCTAGGTTCAAGCGTTCGTTTCCAGTAACACTTTGAAATTTTAGGTTTCACTCTGTTTTCTGCTATATAGATAGATGTCTTTGAAACTCTAAATCAAACACGGTTTGTGCTAGCTCCTTGAAATTTGACAAAATGAAGTAGTTGTTAGCTCTATCTCTATGGTTTTTTTCCTCTTGAAGTACCCCATGCAGAGACTGGCGAAGAACACTTTCGTTTGAAAGGGGTTACCAAGCTTCCAAAAAACTACTCGTTTGCTGAAATCTCAGCAAACATTTTTTCACCAAATCTTGATGATACTTGGTGGTAATGATCAGTTCACTAAGCCCACTTGGCTGCCCAATTTTCACTCTTCTAGGTTCAAGCGTTCGTTTCCAGTAACAGTTTGAATTTTTAGGTTTCACTCTGTTTTCTGCTATATAGATAGATGTGTTTGAAACTCTAAATCAAACACGGTTTGTGCTAGCTCCCTGAAACTTGACAAAATGAAGTAGTTCTAAGTTCTATCTCTATGGTTTGTTTCCTCTTGAAGTACCCCATGCAGAGACTGGCAAAGAACACTTTCGTTTGAAAGGGGTTGCCAAGCTTCCAAAAAACTACTAGTTTGCTGAAATCTCAGCAACCATTTTTTCACCAAATCTTGATGATACTTGGTGGTAATGATCAGTTCACTAATCCCACTTGGCTGCCCAACTTTCAATCTTCTAGGTTCAAGCGTTCGTTACCGGTAACAGTTTGAATTTTTAGGTTTCACTCTGTTTTCTGCTATATAGATAGATGTGTTGAAACTCTAAATCAAACACGGTTTGTGCTAGCTCCGTGAAACATGACAAAATGAAGTAGTTCTAAGTTCTATCTCTATGGTTTGTTTCCTCTTGAAGTACCCCATGCAGAGACTGGCGAAAAACACTTCCGTTTGAAAGGGGTTGCCAAGCTTCCAAAAAACTACTCGTTTGCTGAAATCTCAGCAAACATTTTTTCACCAAAACTTGATGATACTTGGTGGTAATGATCAGTTCACTAAGCCCAATTGGCTGCCCAATTTTTACTCTTCTAGGTTCAAGCGTTCGTTTCCAGTAACACTTTGAAATTTTAGGTTTCACTCTGTTTTCTGCTATATAGATAGATGTCTTTGAAACTCTAAATCAAACACGGTTTGTGCTAGCTCCTTGAAATTTGACAAAATGAAGTAGTTGTTAGTTCTATCTCTATGGTTTTTTTCCTCTTGAAGTACCCCATGCAGAGACTGGCGAAGAACACTTTCGTTTGAAAGGGGTTACCAAGCTTCCAAAAAACTACTCGTTTGCTGAAATCTCAGCAAACATTTTTTCACCAAATCTTGATGATACTTGGTGGTAATGATCAGTTCACTAAGCCCACTTGGCTGCCCAATTTTCACTCTTCTAGGTTCAAGCGTTCGTTTCCAGTAACAGTTTGAATTTTTAGGTTTCACTCTGTTTTCTGCTATATAGATAGATGTGTTTGAAACTCTAAATCAAACACGGTTTGTGCTAGCTCCGTGAAACTTGACAAAATGAAGTAGTTCTAAGTTCTATCTCTATGGTTTGTTTCCTCTTGAAGTACCCCATGCAGAGACTGGCAAAGAACACTTTCGTTTGAAAGGGGTTGCCAAGCTTCCAAAAAACTACTAGTTTGCTGAAATCTCAGCAAACATTTTTTCACCAAATCTTGATGATACTTGGTGGTAATGATCAGTTCACTAATCCCACTTGGCTGCCCAACTTTCATTCTTCTAGGTTCAAGCGTTCGTTACCGGTAACAGTTTGAATTTTTAGGTTTCACTCTGTTTTCTGCTATATAGATAGATGTGTTTGAAACTCTAAATCAAACACGGTTTGTGCTAGCTCCGTGAAACTCGACAAAATGAAGTAGTTCTAAGTTCTATCTCTATGGTTTGTTTCCTCTTGAAGTACCCCATGCAGAGACTGGCGAAGAACACTTTCATTTGAAAGGGGTTGCCAAGCTTCCAAAAAACTACTCGTTTGCTGAAATCTCAGCAAACATTTTTTCACCAAATCTTGATGATACTTGGTGGTAATGATCAGTTCACTAATCCCACTTGGCTGCCCAATTTTCACTCTTCTAGGTTCAAGCGTTCGTATCCAGTAACACTTTGAATTTTTAGGTTTCACTCTGTTTTCTGCTATATAGATAGATTTGTTGAAACTCTAAATCAAACACGGTTTGTGCTAGCTCCTTGATACTTGACCAAATGAAGTAGTTCTAAGTTCTATCTCTATGGTTTGTTTCCTCTTGAAGTACCCCATGCAGAGACTGGCGAAAAACACTTCCGTTTGAAAGGGGTTGCCAAGCTTCCAAAAAACTACTCGTTTGCTGAAATCTCAGCAAACATTTTTTCACCAAAACTTGATGATACTTGGTGGTAATGATCAGTTCACTAAGCCCACTTGGCTACCCAATTTTTACTCTTCTAGGTTCAAGCGTTCGTTTCCAGTAACACTTTGAAATTTTAGGTTTCACTCTGTTTTCTGCTATATAGATAGATGTCTTTGAAACTCTAAATCAAACACGGTTTGTGCTAGCTCCGTGAAACTTGACAAAATGAAGTAGTTCTAAGTTCTATCTCTATGGTTTGTTTCCTCTTGAAGTACCCCATGCAGAGACTGGCAAAGAACACTTTCGTTTGAAAGGGGTTGCCAAGCTTCCAAAAAACTACTAGTTTGCTGAAATCTCAGCAACCATTTTTTCACCAAATCTTGATGATACTGGTGGTAATGATCAGTTCACTAATCCCACTTGGCTGCCCAACTTTCAATCTTCTAGGTTCAAGCGTTCGTTTCCAGTAACAGTTTGAATTTTTAGGTTTCACTCTGTTTTCTGCTATATAGATAGATGTGTTTGAAACTCTAAATCAAACACGGTTTGTGCTAGCTCCGTGAAACTTGACAAAATGAAGTAGTTCTAAGTTCTATCTCTATGGTTTGTTTCCTCTTGAAGTACCCCATGCAGAGACTGGCAAAGAACACTTTCGTTTGAAAGGGGTTGCCAAGCTTCCAAAAAACTACTAGTTTGCTGAAATCTCAGCAACCATTTTTTCACCAAATCTTGATGATACTTGGTGGTAATGATCAGTTCACTAATCCCACTTGGCTGCCCAACTTTCAATCTTCTAGGTTCAAGCGTTCGTTTCCGGTAACAGTTTGAATTTTTAGGTTTCACTCTGTTTTCTGCTATATAGATAGATGTGTTTGAAACTCTAAATCAAACACGGTTTGTGCTAGCTCCGTGAAACATGACAAAATGAAGTAGTTCTAAGTTCTATCTCTATGGTTTGTTTCCTCTTGAAGTACCCCATGCAGAGACTGGCGAAGAACACTTTCGTTTGAAAGGGGTTGCCAAGCTTCCAAAAAACTACTAGTTTGCTGAAATCTCAGCAAACATTTTTTCACCAAATCTTGATGATACTTGGTGGTAATGATCAGTTCACTAAGCCCACTTGGCTGCCCAATTTTCACTCTTCTAGGTTCAAGCGTTCGTTTCCAGTAACACTTTGAATTTTTAGGTTTCACTCTGTTTTCTGCTATATAGATAGATGTGTTGAAACTCTAAATCAAACACGGTTTGTGCTAGCTCCTTGAAACTTGACCAAATGAAGTAGTTCTAAGTTCTATCTCTATGGTTTGTTTCCTCTTGAAGTACCCCATGCAGAGACTGGCGAAAAACACTTCCGTTTGAAAGGGGTTGCCAAGCTTCCAAAAAACTACTAGTTTGCTGAAATCTCAGCAAACATTTTTTCACCAAAACTTGATGATACTTGGTGGTAATGATCAGTTCACTAAGCCCACTTGGCTGCCCAATTTTTACTCTTCTAGGTTCAAGCGTTCGTTTCCAGTAACACTTTGAAATTTTAGGTTTCACTCTGTTTTCTGCTATATAGATAGATGTGTTTGAAACTCTAAATCAAACACGGTTTGTGCTAGCTCCTTGAAATTTGACAAAATGAAGTAGTTGTTAGTTCTATCTCTATGGTTTTTTTCCTCTTGAAGTACCCCATGCAGAGACTGGCGAAGAACACTTTCGTTTGAAAGGGGTTACCAAGCTTCCAAAAAACTACTAGTTTGCTGAAATCTCAGCAAACATTTTTTCACCAAATCTTGATGATACTTGGTGGAAATGATCAGTTCACTAATCCCACTTGGCTGCCCAACTTTCACTCTTCTAGGTTCAAGCGTTCGTTTCCAGTAACAGTTTGAATTTTTAGGTTTCACTCTGTTTTCTGCTATATAGATAGATGTGTTTGAAACTCTAAATCAAACACGGTTTGTGCTAGCTCCGTGAAACTTGACAAAATGAAGTAGTTCTAAGTTCTATCTCTATGGCTTGTTTCCTCTTGAAGTACCCCATGCAGAGACTGGCGAAAAACACTTTCGTTTTAAAGGGGTTGCCAAGCTTCCAAAAAACTACTAGTTTGCTGAAATCTCAGCAAACTTTTTTTCACCAAATCTTGATGATACTTGGTGGTAATGATCAGTTCACTAATCCCACTTGGCTGCCCAACTTTCACTCTTCTAGGTTCAAGCGTTCGTTTCCAGTAACAGTTTGAATTTTTAGGTTTCACTCTGTTTTCTGCTATAAAGGTAGATGTGTTTGAAACTCTAAATCAAACACGGTTTGTGCTAGCTCCGTGAAACTTGACAAAATGAAGTACTTCTAAGTTCTATCTCTATGGTTTGTTTCCTCTTGAAGTACCCCATGCAGAGACTGGCAAAGAACACTTTCGTTTGAAAGGGGTTGCCAAGCTTCCAAAAAACTACTAGTTTGCTGAAATCTCAGCAACCATTTTTTCACCAAATCTTGATGATACTGGTGGTAATGATCAGTTCACTAATCCCACTTGGCTGCCCAACTTTCAATCTTCTAGGTTCAAGCGTTCGTTTCCAGTAACAGTTTGAATTTTTAGGTTTCACTCTGTTTTCTGCTATATAGATAGATGTGTTTGAAACTCTAAATCAAACACGGTTTCTGCTAGCTCCGTGAAACATGACAAAATGAAGTAGTTCTAAGTTCTATCTCTATGGTTTGTTTCCTCTTGAAGTACCCCATGCAGAGCCTGGCGAAGAACACTTTCGTTTGAAAGGGGTTGCCAAGCTTCCAAAAAACTACTAGTTTCCTGAAATCTCAGCAAAAATTTTTTCACCAAATCTTGATGATACTTGGTGGTAATGATCAGTTCACTAATCCCACTTGGCTGCCCAACTTTCAATCTTCTAGGTTCAAGCGTTCGTTTCCAGTAACAGTTTGAATTTTTAGGTTTCACTCTGTTTTCTGCTATATAGATAGATGTGTTTGAAACTCTAAATCAAACACGGTTTGTGCTAGCTCCGTGAAACTTGACAAAATGAAGTAGTTCTAAGTTCTATCTCTATGGTTTGTTTCCTCTTGAAGTACCCCATGCAGAGACTGGCGAAGAACACTTTCATTTGAAAGGGGTTGCCAAGCTTCCAAAAAACTACTCGTTTGCTGAAATCTCAGCAAACATTTTTTCACCAAATCTTGATGATACTTGGTGGTAATGATCAGTTCACTAAGCCCACTTGGCTGCCCAATTTTCACTCTTCTAGGTTCAAGCGTTCGTTTCCAGTAACACTTTGAATTTTTAGGTTTCACTCTGTTTTCTGCTATATAGATAGATGTGTTGAAACTCTAAATCAAACACGGTTTGTGCTAGCTCCTTGAAACTTGACCAAATGAAGTAGTTCTAAGTTCTATCTCTATGGTTTGTTTCCTCTTGAAGTACCCCATGCAGAGACTGGCGAAAAACACTTTCGTTTGAAAGGGGTTGCCAAGCTTCCAAAAAACTACTAGTTTGCTGAAATCTCAGCAAACATTTTTTCACCAAAACTTGATGATACTTGGTGGTAATGATCAGTTCACTAATCCCACTTGGCTGCCCAATTTTCACTCTTCTAGGTTCAAGCGTTCGTTTCCAGTAACAGTTTGAATTTTTAGGTTTCACTCTGTTTTCTGCTATATAGATAGATGTGTTTGAAACTCTAAATCAAACACGGTTTGTGCTAGCTCCGTGAAACTTGACAAAATGAAGTCGTTCTAAGTTCTATCTCTATGGTTTGTTTCCTCTTGAAGTACCCCATGCAGAGACTGGCAAAGAACACTTTCGTTTGAAAGGGGTTGCCAAGCTTCCAAAAAACTACTAGTTTGATGAAATCTCAGCAAACATTTTTTCACCAAATCTTGATGATACTTGGTGGTAATGATCAGTTCACTAAGCCCACTTGGCTGCCCAATTTTCACTCTTCTAGGTTCAAGCGTTCGTTTCCAGTAACACTTTGAATTTTTAGGTTTCACTCTGTTTTCTGCTATATAGATAGATGGGTTTGAAACTCTAAATCAAACATGGTTTGTGCTAGCTCCGTGAAACTTGACCAAATGAAGTAGTTCTAAGTTCTATCTCTATGGTTTGTTTCCTCTTGAAGTACCCCATGCAGAGACTGGCGAAAAACACTTTCGTTTTAAAGGGGTTGCCAAGCTTCCAAAAAACTACTAGTTTGCTGAAATTTCAGCAAATATTTTTTCACCAAATCTTGATGATACTTGGTGGTAATGATCAGTTCACTAATCCCACTTGGCTGCCCAACTTTCACTCTTCTAGGTTCAAGCGTTCGTTTCCAGTAACAGTTTGAATTTTTAGGTTTCACTCTGTTTTCTGCTATATAGATAGATGTGTTTGAAACTCTAAATCAAACACGGTTTGTGCTAGCTCCGTGAAACTTGACAAAATGAAGTAGTTCTAAGTTCTATCTCTATGGTTTGTTTCCTCTTGAAGTACCCCATGCAGAGACTGGCAAAGAACACTTTCGTTTGAAAGGGGTTGCCAAGCTTCCAAAAAACTACTAGTTTGCTGAAATCTCAGCAAACATTTTTTCACCAAATCTTGATGATACTTGGTGGTAATGATCAGTTCACTAAGCCCACTTGGCTGCCCAATTTTCACTCTTCTAGGTTCAAGCGTTCGTTTCCAGTAACACTTTGAATTTTTAGGTTTCACTCTATTTTCTGCTATATAGATAGATGTGTTGAAACTCTAAATCAAACACGGTTTGTCCTAGCTCCTTGAATCTTGAGAAAATGAAGTAGTTCTAAGTTCTATCTCTATGGTTTGTTTCCTCTTGAAGTACCCCATGCAGAGACTGGCGAAAAACACTTCCGTTTGAAAGGGGTTGCCAAGCTTCCAAAAAACTACTAGTTTGCTGAAATCTCAGCAAACATTTTTTCACCAAAACTTGATGATACTTGGTGGTAATGATCAGTTCACTAAGCCCACTTGGCTGCCCAATTTTTACTCTTCTAGGTTCAAGCGTTCGTTTCCAGTAACACTTTGAAATTTTAGGTTTCACTCTGTTTTCTGCTATATAGATAGATGTCTTTGAAACTCTAAATCAAACACGGTTTGTGCTAGCTCCTTGAAATTTGACAAAATGAAGTAGTTGTTAGCTCTATCTCTATGGTTTTTTTTCCTCTTGAAGTACCCCATGCAGAGACTGGCGAAGAACACTTTCGTTTGAAAGGGGTTACCAAGCTTCCAAAAAACTACTCGTTTGCTGAAATCTCAGCAAACATTTTTTCACCAAATCTTGATGATACTTGGTGGTAATGATCAGTTCACTAAGCCCACTTGGCTGCCCAATTTTCACTCTTCTAGGTTCAAGCGTTCGTTTCCAGTAACAGTTTGAATTTTTAGGTTTCACTCTGTTTTCTGCTATATAGATAGATGTGTTTGAAACTCTAAATCAAACACGGTTTGTGCTAGCTCCGTGAAACTTGACAAAATGAAGTAGTTCTAAGTTCTATCTCTATGGTTTGTTTCCTCTTGAAGTACCCCATGCAGAGACTGGCAAAGAACACTTTCGTTTGAAAGGGGTTGCCAAGCTTCCAAAAAACTACTAGTTTGCTGAAATCTCAGCAACCATTTTTTCACCAAATCTTGATGATACTTGGTGGTAATGATCAGTTCACTAATCCCACTTGGCTGCCCAACTTTCAATCTTCTAGGTTCAAGCGTTCGTTACCGGTAACAGTTTGAATTTTTAGGTTTCACTCTGTTTTCTGCTATATAGATAGATGTGTTTGAAACTCTAAATCAAACACGGTTTGTGCTAGCTCCGTGAAACATGACAAAATGAAGTAGTTCTAAGTTCTATCTCTATGGTTTGTTTCCTCTTGAAGTACCCCATGCAGAGACTGGCGAAAAACACTTCCGTTTGAAAGGGGTTGCCAAGCTTCCAAAAAACTACTCGTTTGCTGAAATCTCAGCAAACATTTTTTCACCAAAACTTGATGATACTTGGTGGTAATGATCAGTTCACTAAGCCCAATTGGCTGCCCAATTTTTACTCTTCTAGGTTCAAGCGTTCGTTTCCAGTAACACTTTGAAATTTTAGGTTTCACTCTGTTTTCTGCTATATAGATAGATGTCTTTGAAACTCTAAATCAAACACGGTTTGTGCTAGCTCCTTGAAATTTGACAAAATGAAGTAGTTGTTAGTTCTATCTCTATGGTTTTTTTCCTCTTGAAGTACCCCATGCAGAGACTGGCGAAGAACACTTTCGTTTGAAAGGGGTTACCAAGCTTCCAAAAAACTACTCGTTTGCTGAAATCTCAGCAAACATTTTTTCACCAAATCTTGATGATACTTGGTGGTAATGATCAGTTCACTAAGCCCACTTGGCTGCCCAATTTTCACTCTTCTAGGTTCAAGCGTTCGTTTCCAGTAACAGTTTGAATTTTTAGGTTTCACTCTGTTTTCTGCTATATAGATAGATGTGTTTGAAACTCTAAATCAAACACGGTTTGTGCTAGCTCCGTGAAACTTGACAAAATGAAGTAGTTCTAAGTTCTATCTCTATGGTTTGTTTCCTCTTGAAGTACCCCATGCAGAGACTGGCAAAGAACACTTTCGTTTGAAAGGGGTTGCCAAGCTTCCAAAAAACTACTAGTTTGCTGAAATCTCAGCAAACATTTTTTCACCAAATCTTGATGATACTTGGTGGTAATGATCAGTTCACTAATCCCACTTGGCTGCCCAACTTTCATTCTTCTAGGTTCAAGCGTTCGTTACCGGTAACAGTTTGAATTTTTAGGTTTCACTCTGTTTTCTGCTATATAGATAGATGTGTTTGAAACTCTAAATCAAACACGGTTTGTGCTAGCTCCGTGAAACTCGACAAAATGAAGTAGTTCTAAGTTCTATCTCTATGGTTTGTTTCCTCTTGAAGTACCCCATGCAGAGACTGGCGAAGAACACTTTCATTTGAAAGGGGTTGCCAAGCTTCCAAAAAACTACTCGTTTGCTGAAATCTCAGCAAACATTTTTTCACCAAATCTTGATGATACTTGGTGGTAATGATCAGTTCACTAATCCCACTTGGCTGCCCAATTTTCACTCTTCTAGGTTCAAGCGTTCGTATCCAGTAACACTTTGAATTTTTAGGTTTCACTCTGTTTTCTGCTATATAGATAGATGTGTTGAAACTCTAAATCAAACACGGTTTGTGCTAGCTCCTTGATACTTGACCAAATGAAGTAGTTCTAAGTTCTATCTCTATGGTTTGTTTCCTCTTGAAGTACCCCATGCAGAGACTGGCGAAAAACACTTCCGTTTGAAAGGGGTTGCCAAGCTTCCAAAAAACTACTCGTTTGCTGAAATCTCAGCAAACATTTTTTCACCAAAACTTGATGATACTTGGTGGTAATGATCAGTTCACTAAGCCCACTTGGCTACCCAATTTTTACTCTTCTAGGTTCAAGCGTTCGTTTCCAGTAACACTTTGAAATTTTAGGTTTCACTCTGTTTTCTGCTATATAGATAGATGTCTTTGAAACTCTAAATCAAACACGGTTTGTGCTAGCTCCGTGAAACTTGACAAAATGAAGTAGTTCTAAGTTCTATCTCTATGGTTTGTTTCCTCTTGAAGTACCCCATGCAGAGACTGGCAAAGAACACTTTCGTTTGAAAGGGGTTGCCAAGCTTCCAAAAAACTACTAGTTTGCTGAAATCTCAGCAACCATTTTTTCACCAAATCTTGATGATACTGGTGGTAATGATCAGTTCACTAATCCCACTTGGCTGCCCAACTTTCAATCTTCTAGGTTCAAGCGTTCGTTTCCAGTAACAGTTTGAATTTTTAGGTTTCACTCTGTTTTCTGCTATATAGATAGATGTGTTTGAAACTCTAAATCAAACACGGTTTGTGCTAGCTCCGTGAAACTTGACAAAATGAAGTAGTTCTAAGTTCTATCTCTATGGTTTGTTTCCTCTTGAAGTACCCCATGCAGAGACTGGCAAAGAACACTTTCGTTTGAAAGGGGTTGCCAAGCTTCCAAAAAACTACTAGTTTGCTGAAATCTCAGCAACCATTTTTTCACCAAATCTTGATGATACTTGGTGGTAATGATCAGTTCACTAATCCCACTTGGCTGCCCAACTTTCAATCTTCTAGGTTCAAGCGTTCGTTTCCGGTAACAGTTTGAATTTTTAGGTTTCACTCTGTTTTCTGCTATATAGATAGATGTGTTTGAAACTCTAAATCAAACACGGTTTGTGCTAGCTCCGTGAAACATGACAAAATGAAGTAGTTCTAAGTTCTATCTCTATGGTTTGTTTCCTCTTGAAGTACCCCATGCAGAGACTGGCGAAGAACACTTTCGTTTGAAAGGGGTTGCCAAGCTTCCAAAAAACTACTAGTTTGCTGAAATCTCAGCAAACATTTTTTCACCAAATCTTGATGATACTTGGTGGTAATGATCAGTTCACTAAGCCCACTTGGCTGCCCAATTTTCACTCTTCTAGGTTCAAGCGTTCGTTTCCAGTAACACTTTGAATTTTTAGGTTTCACTCTGTTTTCTGCTATATAGATAGATGTGTTGAAACTCTAAATCAAACACGGTTTGTGCTAGCTCCTTGAAACTTGACCAAATGAAGTAGTTCTAAGTTCTATCTCTATGGTTTGTTTCCTCTTGAAGTACCCCATGAAGAGACTGGCGAAAAACACTTCCGTTTGAAAGGGGTTGCCAAGCTTCCAAAAAACTACTAGTATGCTGAAATCTCAGCAAACATTTTTTCACCAAAACTTGATGATACTTGGTGGTAATGATCAGTTCACTAAGCCCACTTGGCTGCCCAATTTTTACTCTTCTAGGTTCAAGCGTTCGTTTCCAGTAACACTTTGAAATTTTAGGTTTCACTCTGTTTTCTGCTATATAGATAGATGTCTTTGAAACTCTAAATCAAACACGGTTTGTGCTAGCTCCTTGAAATTTGACAAAATGAAGTAGTTGTTAGCTCTATCTCTATGGTTTTTTTCCTCTTGAAGTACCCCATGCAGAGACTGGCGAAGAACACTTTCGTTTGAAAGGGGTTACCAAGCTTCCAAAAAACTACTCGTTTGCTGAAATCTCAGCAAACATTTTTTCACCAAATCTTGATGATACTTGGTGGTAATGATCAGTTCACTAAGCCCACTTGGCTGCCCAATTTTCACTCTTCTAGGTTCAAGCGTTCGTTTCCAGTAACAGTTTGAATTTTTAGGTTTCACTCTGTTTTCTGCTATATAGATAGATGTGTTTGAAACACTAAATCAAACACGGTTTGTGCTAGCTCCGTGAAACTTGACAAAATGAAGTAGTTCTAAGTTCTATCTCTATGGTTTGTTTCCTCTTGAAGTACCCCATGCAGAGACTGGCAAAGAACACTTTCGTTTGAAAGGGGTTGCCAAGCTTCCAAAAAACTACTAGTTTGCTGAAATCTCAGCAACCATTTTTTCACCAAATCTTGATGATACTTGGTGGTAATGATCAGTTCACTAATCCCACTTGGCTGCCCAACTTTCAATCTTCTAGGTTCAAGCGTTCGTTACCGGTAACAGTTTGAATTTTTAGGTTTCACTCTGTTTTCTGCTATATAGATAGATGTGTTTGAAACTCTAAATCAAACACGGTTTGTGCTAGCTCCGTGAAACATGACAAAATGAAGTAGTTCTAAGTTCTATCTCTATGGTTTGTTTCCTCTTGAAGTACCCCATGCAGAGACTGGCGAAAAACACTTCCGTTTGAAAGGGGTTGCCAAGCTTCCAAAAAACTACTCGTTTGCTGAAATCTCAGCAAACATTTTTTCACCAAAACTTGATGATACTTGGTGGTAATGATCAGTTCACTAAGCCCACTTGGCTGCCCAATTTTTACTCTTCTAGGTTCAATCGTTCGTTTCCAGTAACACTTTGAAATTTTAGGTTTCACTCTGTTTTCTGCTATATAGATAGATGTCTTTGAAACTCTAAATCAAACACGGTTTGTGCTAGCTCCTTGAAATTTGACAAAATGAAGTAGTTGTTAGTTCTATCTCTATGGTTTTTTTCCCCTGAAGTACCCCATGCAGAGACTGGCGAAGAACACTTTCGTTTGAAAGGGGTTACCAAGCTTCCAAAAAACTACTAGTTTGCTGAAATCTCAGCAAACATTTTTTCACCAAATCTTGATGATACTTGGTGGTAATGATCAGTTCACTAATCCCACTTGGCTGCCCAACTTTCACTCTTCTAGGTTCAAGCGTTCGTTTCCAGTAACAGTTTGAATTTTTAGGTTTCAACTGTTTTCTGCTATATAGATAGATGTGTTTGAAACTCTAAATCAAACACGGTTTGTGCTAGCTCCATGAAACTTGACAAAATGAAGTAGTTCTAAGTTCTATCTCTATGGTTTGTTTCCTCTTGAAGTACCAAATGCAGAGACTGGCAAAGAACACTTTCGTTTGAAAGGGGTTGCCAAGCTTCCAAAAAACTACTAGTTTGCTGAAATCTCAGCAACCATTTCTTCACCAAATCTTGATGATACTGGTGGTAATGATCAGTTCACTAATCCCACTTGGCTGCCCAACTTTCAATCTTCTAGGTTCAAGCGTTCGTTTCCAGTAACAGTTTGAATTTTTAGGTTTCACTCTGTTTTCTGCTATATAGATAGATGTGTTTGAAACTCTAAATCAAACACGGTTTGTGCTAGCTCCGTGAAACTTGACAAAATGAAGTAGTTCTAAGTTCTATCTCTATGGTTTGTTTCCTCTTGAAGTACCCCATGCAGAGACTGGCGAAGAACACTTTCATTTGAAAGGGGTTGCCAAGCTTCCAAAAAACTACTCGTTTGCTGAAATCTCAGCAAACATTTTTTCACCAAATCTTGATGATACTTGGTGGTAATGATCAGTTCACTAATCCCACTTGGCTGCCCAATTTTCACTCTTCTAGGTTCAAGCGTTCGTTTCCAGTAACACTTTGAATTTTTAGGTTTCACTCTGTTTTCTGCTATATAGATAGATGTGTTGAAACTCTAAATCAAACACGGTTTGTGCTAGCTCCTTGAAACTTGAAAAAATGAAGTAGTTCTAAGTTCTATCTCTATGGTTTGTTTCCTCTTGAAGTACCTTATTCAGAGACTGGCGAAAAACACTTCCGTTTGAAAGGGGTTGCCAAGCTTCCAAAAAACTACTCGTTTGCTGAAATCTCAGCAAACATTTTTTCACCAAAACTTGATGATCCTTTTTGGTAATGATCAGTTCACTAAGCCCACTTGGCTGCCCAATTTTTACTCTTCTAGGTTCAAGCGTTCGTTTCCAGTAACACTTTGAAATTTTAGGTTTCACTCTGTTTTCTGCTATATAGATAGATGTCTTTGAAACTCTAAATCAAACAGGGTTTGTGCTAGCTCCTTGAAATTTGACAAAATGAAGTAGTTGTTAGTTCTATCTCTATGGTTTTTTTCCTCTTGAAGTACCCCATGCAGAGACTGGCGAAGAACACTTTCGTTTGAAAGGGGTTACCAAGCTTCCAAAAAACTACTAGTTTGCTGAAATCTCAGCAAACATTTTTTCACCAAATCTTGATGATACTTGGTGGTAATGATCAGTTCACTAATCCCACTTGGCTGCCCAACTTTCACTCTTCTAGGTTCAAGCGTTCGTTTCCAGTAACAGTTTGAATTTTTAGGTTTCACTCTGTTTTCTGCTATATAGATAGATGTGTTTGAAACTCTAAATCAAACACGGTTTGTGCTAGCTCCGTGAAACTTGACAAAATGAAGTAGTTCTAAGTTCTATCTCTATGGTTGTTTCCTCTTGAAGTACCCCATGCAGAGACTGGCAAAGAACACTTTCGTTTGAAAGGGGTTGCCAAGCTTCCAAAAAACTACTAGTTTGCTGAAATCTCAGCAACCATTTTTTCACCAAATCTTGATGATACTGGTGGTAATGATCAGTTCACTAATCCCACTTGGCTGCCCAACTTTCAATCTTCTAGGTTCAAGCGTTCGTTTCCAGTAACAGTTTGAATTTTTAGGTTTCACTCTGTTTTCTGCTATATAGATAGATGTGTTTGAAACTCTAAATCAAACACGGTTTGTGCTAGCTCCGTGAAACTTGACAAAATGAAGTAGTTCTAAGTTCTATCTCTATGGTTTGTTTCCTCTTGAAGTACCCCATGCAGAGACTGGCAAAGAACACTTTCGTTTGAAAGGGGTTGCCAAGCTTCCAAAAAACTACTAGTTTGCTGAAATCTCAGCAACCATTTTTTCACCAAATCTTGATGATACTTGGTGGTAATGATCAGTTCACTAATCCCACTTGGCTTCCCAACTTTCAATCTTCTAGGTTCAAGCGTTCATTTCCGGTAACAGTTTGAATTTTTAGGTTTCACTCTGTTTTCTGCTATATAGATAGATGTGTTTGAAACTCTAAATCAAACACGGTTTGTGCTAGCTCCGTGAAACATGACAAAATGAAGTAGTTCTAAGTTCTATCTCTATGGTTTGTTTCCTCTTGAAGTACCCCATGCAGAGACTGGCGAAGAACACTTTCGTTTGAAAGGGGTTGCCAAGCTTCCAAAAAACTACTAGTTTGCTGAAATCTCAGCAAACATTTTTTCACCAAATCTTGATGATACTTGGTGGTAATGATCAGTTCACTAATCCCACTTGGCTGCCCAACTTTCACTCTTCTAGGTTCAAGCGTTCGTTTCCAGTAACAGTTTGAATTTTTAGGTTTCACTCTGTTTTCTGCTATATAGATAGATGTGTTTGAAACTCTAAATCAAACACGGTTTGTGCTAGCTCCTTGAAACTTGAGAAAATGAAGTAGTTCTAAGTTCTATCTCTATGGTTTGTTTCCTCTTGAAGTACCCCATGCAGAGACTGGCGAAAAACACTTCCGTTTGAAAGGGGTTGCCAAGCTTCCAAAAAACTACTAGTTTGCTGAAATCTCAGCAAACATTTTTTCACCAAAACTTGATGATACTTGGTGGTAATGATCAGTTCACTAAGCCCACTTGGCTTCCCAATTTTTACTCTTCTAGGTTCAAGCGTTCGTTTCCAGTAACACTTTGAAATTTTAGGTTTCACTCTGTTTTCTGCTATATAGATAGATGTCTTTGAAACTCTAAATCAAACACGGTTTGTGCTAGCTCCTTGAAATTTGACAAAATGAAGTAGTTGTTAGCTCTATCTCTATGTTTTTTTTCCTCTTGAAGTACCCCATGCAGAGACTGGCGAAGAACACTTTCGTTTGAAAGGGGTTACCAAGCTTCCAAAAAACTACTCGTTTGCTGAAATCTCAGCAAACATTTTTTCACCAAATCTTGATGATACTTGGTGGTAATGATCAGTTCACTAAGCCCACTTGGCTGCCCAATTTTCACTCTTCTAGGTTCAAGCGTTCGTTTCCAGTAACAGTTTGAATTTTTAGGTTTCACTCTGTTTTCTGCTATATAGATAGATGTGTTTGAAACTCTAAATCAAACACGGTTTGTGCTAGCTCCGTGAAACTTGACAAAATGAAGTAGTTCTAAGTTCTATCTCTATGGTTTGTTTCCTCTTGAAGTACCCCACGCACAGACTGGCGAAGAACACTTTCATTTGAAAGGGGTTGCCAAGCTTCCAAAAAACTACTAGTTTGCTGAAATCTCAGCAAACATTTTTTCACCAAATCTTGATGATACTTGGTGGTAATGATAAGTTCACTAATCCCACTTGGCTGCCCAACTTTCAATCTTCTAGGTTCAAGCGTTCGTTACCGGTAACAGTTTGAATTTTTAGGTTTCACTCTGTTTTCTGCTATATAGATAGATGTGTTTGAAACTCTAAATCAAACACGGTTTGTGCTACCTCCGTGAAACATGACAAAATGAAGTAGTTCTAAGTTCTATCTCTATGGTTTGTTTCCTCTTGAAGTACCCCATGCAGAGACTGGCGAAAAACACTTCCGTTTGAAAGGGGTTGCCAAGCTTCCAAAAAACTACTCGTTTGCTGAAATCTCAGCAAACATTTTTTCACCAAAACTTGATGATACTTGGTGGTAATGATCAGTTCACTAAGCCCACTTGGCTGCCCAATTTTTACTCTTCTAGGTTCAAGCGTTCGTTTCCAGTAACACTTTGAAATTTTAGGTTTCACTCTGTTTTCTGCTATATAGATAGATGTCTTTGAAACTCTAAATCAAACACGGTTTGTGCTAGCTCCTTGAAATTTGACAAAATGAAGTAGTTGTTAGTTCTATCTCTATGGTTTTTTTCCTCTTGAAGTACCCCATGCAGAGACTGGCGAAGAACACTTTCGTTTGAAAGGGGTTACCAAGCTTCCAAAAAACTACTAGTTTGCTGAAATCTCAGCAAACATTTTTTCACCAAATCTTGATGATACTTGGTGGTAATGATCAGTTCACTAATCCCACTTGGCTGCCCAACTTTCACTCTTCTAGGTTCAAGCGTTCGTTTCCAGTAACAGTTTGAATTTTTAGGTTTCACTCTGTTTTCTGCTATATAGATAGATGTGTTTGAAACTCTAAATCAAACACGGTTTGTGCTAGCTCCGTGAAACTTGACAAAATGAAGTAGTTCTAAGTTCTATCTCTATGGTTTGTTTCCTCTTGAAGTACCCCATGCAGAGACTGGCGAAGAACACTTTCGTTTGAAAGGGGTTGCCAAGCTTCCAAAAAACTACTCGTTTGCTGAAATCTCAGCAAACATTTTTTCACCAAATCTTGATGATACTTGGTGGTAATGATCAGTTCACTAATCCCACTTGGCTGCCCAATTTTCACTCTTCTAGGTTCAAGTGTTCGTTTCCAGTAACACTTTGAATTTTTAGGTTTCACTCTGTTTTCTGCTATATAGATAGATGTGTTGAAACTCTAAATCAAACACGGTTTGTGCTAGCTCCTTGAAACTTGACCAAATGAAGTAGTTCTAAGTTCTATCTCTATGGTTTGTTTCCTCTTGAAGTACCCCATGCAGAGACTGGCGAAAAACACTTCCGTTTGAAAGGGGTTGCCAAGCTTCCAAAAAACTACTCGTTTGCTGAAATCTCAGCAAACATTTTTTCACCAAAACTTGATGATACTTGGTGGTAATGATCAGTTCACTAAGCCCACTTGGCTGCCCAATTTTTACTCTTCTAGGTTCAAGCGTTCGTTTCCAGTAACACTTTGAAATTTTAGGTTTCACTCTGTTTTCTGCTATATAGATAGATGTCTTTGAAACTCTAAATCAAACATGGTTTGTGCTAGCTCCTTGAAATTTGACAAAATGAAGTAGTTGTTAGTTCTATCTCTATGGTTTTTTTCCTCTTGAAGTACCCCATGCAGAGACTGGCGAAGAACACTTTCGTTTGAAAGGGGTTACCAAGCTTCCAAAAAACTACTAGTTTGCTGAAATCTCAGCAAACATTTTTTCACCAAATCTTGATGATACTTGGTGGTAATGATCAGTTCACTAATCCCACTTGGCTGCCCAACTTTCACTCTTCTAGGTTCAAGCGTTCGTTTCCAGTAACAGTTTGAATTTTTAGGTTTCACTCTGTTTTCTGCTATATAGATAGATGTGTTTGAAACTCTAAATCAAACACGGTTTGTGCTAGCTCCGTGAAACTTGACAAAATGAAGTAGTTCTAAGTTCTATCTCTATGGTTTGTTTCCTCTTGAAGTACCCCATGCAGAGACTGGCAAAGAACACTTTCGTTTGAAAGGGGTTGCCAAGTTTCCAAAAAACTACTAGTTTGCTGAAATCTCAGCAACCATTTTTTCACCAAATCTTGATGATACTGGTGGTAATGATCAGTTCACTAATCCCACTTGGCTGCCCAACTTTCAATCTTCTAGGTTCAAGCGTTCGTTTCCAGTAACAGTTTGAATTTTTAGGTTTCACTCTGTTTTCTGCTATATAGATAGATGTGTTTGAAACTCTAAATCAAACACGGTTTGTGCTAGCTCCGTGAAACCTGACAAAATGAAGTAGTTCTAAGTTCTATCTCTATGGTTTGTTTCCTCTTGAAGTACCCCATGCAGAGACTGGCGAAGAACACTTTCATTTGAAAGGGTTTCCAAGCTTCCAAAAAACTACTCGTTTGCTGAAATCTCAGCAAACATTTTTTCACCAAATCTTGATGATACTTGGTGGTAATGATCAGTTCACTAATCCCACTTGGCTGCCCAATTTTCACTCTTCTAGGTTCAAGCGTTCGTTTCCAGTAACACTTTGAATTTTTAGGTTTCACTCTGTTTTCTGCTATATAGATAGATGTGTTGAAACTCTAAATCAAACACGGTTTGTGCTAGCTCCTTGAAACTTGACCAAATGAAGTAGTTCTAAGTTCTATCTCTATGGTTTGTTTCCTCTTGAAGTACCCCATGCAGAGACTGGCGAAAAACACTTCCGTTTGAAAGGGGTTGCCAAGCTTCCAAAAAACTACTCGTTTGCTGAAATCTCAGCAAACATTTTTTCACCAAAACTTGAGGATACTTAGTGGTAATGATCAGTTCACTAAGCCCACTTGGCTGCCCAATTTTTACTCTTCTAGGTTCAAGCGTTCGTTTCCAGTAACACTTTGAAATTTTAGGTTTCACTCTGTTTTCTGCTATATAGATAGATGTCTTTGAAACTCTAAATCAAACACGGTTTGTGCTAGCTCCTTGAAATTTGACAAAATGAAGTAGTTGTTAGTTCTATCTCTATGGTTTTTTTCCTCTTGAAGTACCCCTTGCAGAGACTGGCGAAGAACACTTTCGTTTGAAAGGGGTTACCAAGCTTCCAAAAAACTACTAGTTTGCTGAAATCTCAGCAAACATTTTTTCACCAAATCTTGATGATACTTGGTGGTAATGATCAGTTCACTAATCCCACTTGGCTGCCCAACTTTCACTCTTCTAGGTTCAAGCGTTCGTTTCCAGTAACAGTTTGAATTTTTAGGTTTCACTCTGTTTTCTGCTATATAGATAGATGTGTTTGAAACTCTAAATCAAACACGGTTTGTGCTAGCTCCGTGAAACTTGACAAAATGAAGTAGTTCTAAGTTCTATCTCTATGGTTTGTTTCCTCTTGAAGTACCCCATGCAGAGACTGGCAAAGAACACTTTCGTTTGAAAGGGGTTGCCAAGCTTCCAAAAAACTACTAGTTTGCTGAAATCTCAGCAACCATTTTTTCACCAAATCTTGATGATACTGGTGGTAATGATCAGTTCACTAATCCCACTTGGCTGCCCAACTTTCAATCTTCTAGGTTCAAGCGTTCGTTTCCAGTAACAGTTTGAATTTTTAGGTTTCACTCTGTTTTCTGCTATATAGATAGATGTGTTTGAAACTCTAAATCAAACACGGTTTGTGCTAGCTCCTTGAAACTTGAGAAAATGAAGTAGTTCTAAGTTCTATCTCTATGGTTTGTTTCCTCTTGAAGTACCCCATGCAGAGACTGGCGAAAAACACTTCCGTTTGAAAGGGGTTGCCAAGCTTCCAAAAAACTACTAGTTTGCTGAAATCTCAGCAAACATTTTTTCACCAAAACTTGATGATACTTGGTGGTAATGATCAGTTCACTAAGCCCACTTGGCTGCCCAATTTTTACTCTTCTAGGTTCAAGCGTTCGTTTCCAGTAACACTTTGAAATTTTAGGTTTCACTCTGTTTTCTGCTATATAGATAGATGTCTTTGAAACTCTAAATCAAACACGGTTTGTGCTAGCTCCTTGAAATTTGACAAAATGAAGTAGTTGTTAGCTCTATCTCTATGGTTTTTTTCCTCTTGAAGTACCCCATGCAGAGACTGGCGAAGAACACTTTCGTTTGAAAGGGGTTACCAAGCTTCCAAAAAACTACTCATTTGCTGAAATCTCAGCAAACATTTTTTCACCAAATCTTGATGATACTTGGTGGTAATGATCAGTTCACTAAGCCCACTTGGCTGCCCAATTTTCACTCTTCTAGGTTCAAGCGTTCGTTTCCAGTAACAGTTTGAATTTTTAGGTTTCACTCTGTTTTCTGCTATATAGATAGATGTGTTTGAAACTCTAAATCAAACACGGTTTGTGCTAGCTCCGTGAAACTTGACAAAATGAAGTAGTTCTAAGTTCTATCTCTATGGTTTGTTTCCTCTTGAAGTACCCCACGCACAGACTGGCGAAGAACACTTTCATTTGAAAGGGGTTGCCAAGCTTCCAAAAAACTACTAGTTTGCTGAAATCTCAAAAAACATTTTTTCACCAAATCTTGATGATACTTGGTGGTAATGATAAGTTCACTAATCCCACTTGGCTGCCCAACTTTCAATCTTCTAGGTTCAAGCGTTCGTTACCGGTAACAGTTTGAATTTTTAGGTTTCACTCTGTTTTCTGCTATATAGATAGATGTGTTTGAAACTCTAAATCAAACACGGTTTGTGCTACCTCCGTGAAACATGACAAAATGAAGTAGTTCTAAGTTCTATCTCTATGGTTTGTTTCCTCTTGAAGTACCCCATGCAGAGACTGGCGAAAAACACTTCCGTTTGAAAGGGGTTGCCAAGCTTCCAAAAAACTACTCGTTTGCTGAAATCTCAGCAAACATTTTTTCACCAAAACTTGATGATACTTGGTGGTAATGATCAGTTCACTAAGCCCACTTGGCTGCCCAATTTTTACTCTTCTAGGTTCAAGCGTTCGTTTCCAGTAACACTTTGAAATTTTAGGTTTCACTCTGTTTTCTGCTATATAGATAGATGTCTTTGAAACTCTAAATCAAACACGGTTTGTGCTAGCTCCTTGAAATTTGACAAAATGAAGTAGTTGTTAGTTCTATCTCTATGGTTTTTTTCCTCTTGAAGTACCCCATGCAGAGACTGGCGAAGAACACTTTCGTTTGAAAGGGGTTACCAAGCTTCCAAAAAACTACTAGTTTGCTGAAATCTCAGCAAACATTTTTTCACCAAATCTTGATGATACTTGGTGGTAATGATCAGTTCACTAATCCCACTTGGCTGCCCAACTTTCACTCTTCTAGGTTCAAGCGTTCGTTTCCAGTAACAGTTTGAATTTTTAGGTTTCACTCTGTTTTCTGCTATATAGATAGATGTGTTTGAAACTCTAAATCAAACACGGTTTGTGCTAGCTCCGTGAAACTTGACAAAATGAAGTAGTTCTAAGTTCTATCTCTATGGTTTGTTTCCTCTTGAAGTACCCCATGCAGAGACTGGCGAAGAACACTTTCGTTTGAAAGGGGTTGCCAAGCTTCCAAAAAACTACTCGTTTGCTGAAATCTCAGCAAACATTTTTTCACCAAATCTTGATGATACTTGGTGGTAATGATCAGTTCACTAATCCCACTTGGCTGCCCAATTTTCACTCTTCTAGGTTCAAGTGTTCGTTTCCAGTAACACTTTGAATTTTTAGGTTTCACTCTGTTTTCTGCTATATAGATAGATGTGTTGAAACTCTAAATCAAACACGGTTTGTGCTAGCTCCTTGAAACTTGACCAAATGAAGTAGTTCTAAGTTCTATCTCTATGGTTTGTTTCCTCTTGAAGTACCCCATGCAGAGACTGGCGAAAAACACTTCCGTTTGAAAGGGGTTGCCAAGCTTCCAAAAAACTACTCGTTTGCTGAAATCTCAGCAAACATTTTTTCACCAAAACTTGATGATACTTGGTGGTAATGATCAGTTCACTAAGCCCACTTGGCTGCCCAATTTTTACTCTTCTAGGTTCAAGCGTTCGTTTCCAGTAACACTTTGAAATTTTAGATTTCACTCTGTTTTCTGCTATATAGATAGATGTCTTTGAAACTCTAAATCAAACATGGTTTGTGCTAGCTCCTTGAAATTTGACAAAATGAAGTAGTTGTTAGTTCCATCTCTATGGTTTTTTTCCTCTTGAAGTACCCCATGCAGAGACTGGCGAAGAACACTTTCGTTTGAAAGGGGTTACCAAGCTTCCAAAAAACTACTAGTTTGCTGAAATCTCAGCAAACATTTTTTCACCAAATCTTGATGATACTTGGTGGTAATGATCAGTTCACTAATCCCACTTGGCTGCCCAACTTTCACTCTTCTAGGTTCAAGCGTTCGTTTCCAGTAACAGTTTGAATTTTTAGGTTTCACTCTGTTTTCTGCTATATAGATAGATGTGTTTGAAACTCTAAATCAAACACGGTTTGTGCTAGCTCCGTGAAACCTGACAAAATGAAGTAGTTCTAAGTTCTATCTCTATGGTTTGTTTCCTCTTGAAGTACCCCATGCAGAGACTGGCGAAGAACACTTTCATTTGAAAGGGTTTCCAAGCTTCCAAAAAACTACTCGTTTGCTGAAATCTCAGCAAACATTTTTTCACCAAATCTTGATGATACTTGGTGGTAATGATCAGTTCACTAATCCCACTTGGCTGCCCAATTTTCACTCTTCTAGGTTCAAGCGTTCGTTTCCAGTAACACTTTGAATTTTTAGGTTTCACTCTGTTTTCTGCTATATAGATAGATGTGTTGAAACTCTAAATCAAACACGGTTTGTGCTAGCTCCTTGAAACTTGACCAAATGAAGTAGTTCTAAGTTCTATCTCTATGGTTTGTTTCCTCTTGAAGTACCCCATGCAGAGACTGGCGAAAAACACTTCCGTTTGAAAGGGGTTGCCAAGCTTCCAAAAAACTACTCGTTTGCTGAAATCTCAGCAAACATTTTTTCACCAAAACTTGAGGATACTTGGTGGTAATGATCAGTTCACTAAGCCCACTTGGCTGCCCAATTTTTACTCTTCTAGGTTCAAGCGTTCGTTTCCAGTAACACTTTGAAATTTTAGGTTTCACTCTGTTTTCTGCTATATAGATAGATGTCTTTGAAACTCTAAATCAAACACGGTTTGTGCTAGCTCCTTGAAATTTGACAAAATGAAGTAGTTGTTAGTTCTATCTCTATGGTTTTTTTCCTCTTGAAGTACCCCTTGCAGAGACTGGCGAAGAACACTTTCGTTTGAAAGGGGTTACCAAGCTTCCAAAAAACTACTAGTTTGCTGAAATCTCAGCAAACATTTTTTCACCAAATCTTGATGATACTTGGTGGTAATGATCAGTTCACTAATCCCACTTGGCTGCCCAACTTTCACTCTTCTAGGTTCAAGCGTTCGTTTCCAGTAACAGTTTGAATTTTTAGGTTTCACTCTGTTTTCTGCTATATAGATAGATGTGTTTGAAACTCTAAATCAAACACGGTTTGTGCTAGCTCCGTGAAACTTGACAAAATGAAGTAGTTCTAAGTTCTATCTCTATGGTTTGTTTCCTCTTGAAGTACCCCATGCAGAGACTGGCAAAGAACACTTTCGTTTGAAAGGGGTTGCCAAGCTTCCAAAAAACTACTAGTTTGCTGAAATCTCAGCAACCATTTTTTCACCAAATCTTGATGATACTGGTGGTAATGATCAGTTCACTAATCCCACTTGGCTGCCCAACTTTCAATCTTCTAGGTTCAAGCGTTCGTTTCCAGTAACAGTTTGAATTTTTAGGTTTCACTCTGTTTTCTGCTATATAGATAGATGTGTTTGAAACTCTAAATCAAACACGGTTTGTGCTAGCTCCGTGAAACTTGACAAAATGAAGTAGTTCTAAGTTCTATCTCTATGGTTTGTTTCCTCTTGAAGTACCCCATGCAGAGACTGGCAAAGAACACTTTCGTTTGAAAGGGGTTGCCAAGCTTCCAAAAAACTACTAGTTTGCTGAAATCTCAGCAACCATTTTTTCACCAAATCTTGATGATACTTGGTGGTAATGATCAGTTCACTAATCCCACTTGGCTGCCCAACTTTCAATCTTCTAGGTTCAAGCGTTCGTTTCCGGTAACAGTTTGAATTTTTAGGTTTCACTCTGTTTTCTGCTATATAGATAGATGTGTTTGAAACTCTAAATCAAACACGGTTTGTGCTAGCTCCGTGAAACATGACAAAATGAAGTAGTTCTAAGTTCTATCTCTATGGTTTGTTTCCTCTTGAAGTACCCCATGCAGAGACTGGCGAAGAACACTTTCGTTTGAAAGGGGTTGCCAAGCTTCCAAAAAACTACTAGTTTGCTGAAATCTCAGCAAACATTTTTTCACCAAATCTTGATGATACTTGGTGGTAATGATCAGTTCACTAATCCCACTTGGCTGCCCAACTTTCACTCTTCTAGGTTCAAGCGTTCGTTTCCAGTAACAGTTTGAATTTTTAGGTTTCACTCTGTTTTCTGCTATATAGATAGATGTGTTTGAAACTCTAAATCAAACACGGTTTGTGCTAGCTCCGTGAAACTTGACAAAATGAAGTAGTTCTAAGTTCTATCTCTATGGTTTGTTTCCTCTTGAAGTACCCCATGCAGAGACTGGCGAAGAACACTTTCATTTGAAAGGGGTTGCCAAGCTTCCAAAAAACTACTCGTTTGCTGAAATCTCAGCAAACATTTTTTCACCAAATCTTGATGATACTTGGTGGTAATGATCAGTTCACTAATCCCACTTGGCTGCCCAATTTTCACTCTTCTAGGTTCAAGCGTTCGTTTCCAGTAACACTTTGAATTTTTAGGTTTCACTCTGTTTTCTGCTATATAGATAGATGTGTTGAAACTCTAAATCAAACACGGTTTGTGCTAGCTCCTTGAAACTTGACCAAATGAAGTAGTTCTAAGTTCTATCTCTATGGTTTGTTTCCTCTTGAAGTACCCCATGCAGAGACTGGCGAAAAACACTTCCGTTTGAAAGGGGTTGCCAAGCTTCCAAAAAACTACTCGTTTGCTGAAATCTCAGCAAACATTTTTTCACCAAAACTTGATGATACTTGGTGGTAATGATCAGTTCACTAATCCCACTTGGCTGCCCAACTTTCACTCTTCTAGGTTCAAGCGTTCGTTTCCAGTAACACTTAGAATTTTTAGGTTTCACTCTGTTTTCTGCTATATAGATAGATGTGTTGAAACTCTAAATCAAACACGGTTTGTGCTAGCTCCTTGAAACTTGAGAAAATGAAGTAGTTCTAAGTTCTATCTCTATGGTTTGTTTCCTCTTGAAGTACCCCATGCAGAGACTGGCGAAAAACACTTCCGTTTGAAAGGGGTTGCCAAGCTTCCAAAAAACTACTCGTTTGCTGAAATCTCAGCAAACATTTTTTCACCAAATCTTGATGATACTTGGTGGTAATGATCAGTTCACTAAGCCCACTTGGCTGCCCAATTTTCACTCTTCTAGGTTCAAGCGTTCGTTTCCAGTAACACTTTGAATTTTTAGGTTTCACTCTGTTTTCTGCTATATAGATAGATGTGTTTGAAACTCTAAATCAAACACGGTTTGTGCTAGCTCCGTGAAACTTGACAAAATGAAGTAGTTCTAAGTTCTATCTCTATGGTTTGTTTCCTCTTGAAGTACCCCATGCAGAGACTGGCAAAGAACACTTTCGTTTGAAAGGGGTTGCCAAGCTTCCAAAAAACTACTAGTTTGCTGAAATCTCAGCAAACATTTTTTCACCAAATCTTGATGATACTTGGTGGTAATGATCAGTTCACTAATCCCACTTGGCTGCCCAACTTTCAATCTTCTAGGTTCAAGCGTTCGTTTCCGGTAACAGTTTGAATTTTTAGGTTTCACTCTGTTTTCTGCTATATAGATAGATGTGTTTGAAACTCTAAATCAAACACGGTTTGTGCTAGCTCCGTGAAACATGACAAAATGAAGTAGTTCTAAGTTCTATCTCTATGGTTTGTTTCCTCTTGAAGTACCCCATGCAGAGACTGGCGAAGAACACTTTCGTTTGAAAGGGGTTGCCAAGCTTCCAAAAAACTACTAGTTTGCTGAAATCTCAGCAAACATTTTTTCACCAAATCTTGATGATACTTGGTGGTAATGATCAGTTCACTAATCCCAATTGCTGCCCAACTTTCACTCTTCTAGGTTCAAGCGTTCGTTTCCAGTAACAGTTTGAATTTTTAGGTTTCACTCTGTTTTCTGCTATATAGATAGATGTGTTTGAAACTCTAAATCAAACACGGTTTGTGCTAGCTCCGTGAAACTTGACAAAATGAAGTAGTTCTAAGTTCTATCTCTATGGTTTGTTTCCTCTTGAAGTACCCCATGCAGAGACTGGCGAAGAACACTTTCATTTGAAAGGGGTTGCCAAGCTTCCAAAAAACTACTAGTTTGCTAAAATCTCAGCAACCATTTTTTCACCAAATCTTGATGATACTTGGTGGTAATGATCAGTTCACTAATCCCACTTGGCTGCCCAACTTTCAATCTTCTAGGTTCAAGCGTTCGTTTCCGGTAACAGTTTGAATTTTTAGGTTTCACTCTGTTTTCTGCTATATAGATAGATGTGTTTGAAACTCTAAATCAAACACGGTTTGTGCTAGCTCCGTGAAACATGACAAAATGAAGTAGTTCTAAGTTCTATCTCTATGGTTTGTTTCCTCTTGAAGTACCCCATGCAGAGACTGGCGAAGAACACTTTCGTTTGAAAGGGGTTGCCAAGCTTCCAAAAAACTACTAGTTTGCTGAAATCTCAGCAAACATTTTTTCACCAAATCTTGATGATACTTGGTGGTAATGATCAGTTCACTAATCCCACTTGGCTGCCCAACTTTCACTCTTCTAGGTTCAAGCGTTCGTTTCCAGTAACAGTTTGAATTTTTAGGTTTCACTCTGTTTTCTGCTATATAGATAGATGTGTTTGAAACTCTAAATCAAACACGGTTTGTGCTAGCTCCGTGAAACTTGACAAAATGAAGTAGTTCTAAGTTCTATCTCTATGGTTTGTTTCCTCTTGAAGTACCCCATGCAGAGACTGGCGAAGAACACTTTCATTTGAAAGGGGTTGCCAAGCTTCCAAAAAACTACTCGTTTGCTGAAATCTCAGCAAACATTTTTTCACCAAATCTTGATGATACTTGGTGGTAATGATCAGTTCACTAATCCCACTTGGCTGCCCAATTTTCACTCTTCTAGGTTCAAGCGTTCGTTTCCAGTAACACTTTGAATTTTTAGGTTTCACTCTGTTTTCTGCTATATAGATAGATGTGTTGAAACTCTAAATCAAACACGGTTTGTGCTAGCTCCTTGAAACTTGACCAAATGAAGTAGTTCTAAGTTCTATCTCTATGGTTTGTTTCCTCTTGAAGTACCCCATGCAGAGACTGGCGAAAAACACTTCCGTTTGAAAGGGGTTGCCAAGCTTCCAAAAAACTACTCGTTTGCTGAAATCTCAGCAAACATTTTTTCACCAAAACTTGATGATACTTGGTGGTAATGATCAGTTCACTAAGCCCACTTGGCTGCCCAACTTTCACTCTTCTAGGTTCAAGCGTTCGTTTCCAGTAACACTTAGAATTTTTAGGTTTCACTCTGTTTTCTGCTATATAGATAGATGTGTTGAAACTCTAAATCAAACACGGTTTGTGCTAGCTCCTTGAAACTTGAGAAAATGAAGTAGTTCTAAGTTCCATCTCTATGGTTTGTTTCCTCTTGAAGTACCCCATGCAGAGACTGGCGAAAAACACTTCCGTTTGAAAGGGGTTGCCAAGCTTCCAAAAAACTACTCGTTTGCTGAAATCTCAGCAAACATTTTTTCACCAAATCTTGATGATACTTGGTGGTAATGATCAGTTCACTAAGCCCACTTGGCTGCCCAATTTTCACTCTTCTAGGTTCAAGCGTTCGTTTCCAGTAACACTTTGAATTTTTAGGTTTCACTCTGTTTTCTGCTATATAGATAGATGTGTTTGAAACTCTAAATCAAACACGGTTTGTGCTAGCTCCGTGAAACTTGACAAAATGAAGTAGTTCTAAGTTCTATCTCTATGGTTTGTTTCCTCTTGAAGTACCCCATGCAGAGACTGGCAAAGAACACTTTCGTTTGAAAGGGGTTGCCAAGCTTCCAAAAAACTACTAGTTTGCTGAAATCTCAGCAAACATTTTTTCACCAAATCTTGATGATACTTGGTGGTAATGATCAGTTCACTAATCCCACTTGGCTGCCCAACTTTCAATCTTCTAGGTTCAAGCGTTCGTTTCTGGTAACAGTTTGAATTTTTAGGTTTCACTCTGTTTTCTGCTATATAGATAGATGTGTTTGAAACTCTAAATCAAACACGGTTTGTGCTAGCTCCGTGAAACATGACAAAATGAAGTAGTTCTAAGTTCTATCTCTATGGTTTGTTTCCTCTTGAAGTACCCCATGCAGAGACTGGCGAAGAACACTTTCGTTTGAAAGGGGTTGCCAAGCTTCCAAAAAACTACTAGTTTGCTGAAATCTCAGCAAACATTTTTTCACCAAATCTTGATGATACTTGGTGGTAATGATCAGTTCACTAATCCCACTTGCTGCCCAACTTTCACTCTTCTAGGTTCAAGCGTTCGTTTCCAGTAACAGTTTGAATTTTTAGGTTTCACTCTGTTTTCTGCTATATAGATAGATGTGTTTGAAACTCTAAATCAAACACGGTTTGTGCTAGCTCCGTGAAACTTGACAAAATGAAGTAGTTCTAAGTTCTATCTCTATGGTTTGTTTCCTCTTGAAGTACCCCATGCAGAGACTGGCGAAGAACACTTTCATTTGAAAGGGGTTGCCAAGCTTCCAAAAAACTACTCGTCTGCTGAAATCTCAGCAAACATTTTTTCACCAAATCTTGATGATACTTGGTGGTAATGATCAGTTCACTAATCCCACTTGGCTGCCCAATTTTCACTCTTCTAGGTTCAAGGGTTCGTTTCCAGTAACACTTTGAATTTTTAGGTTTCACTCTGTTTTCTGCTATATAGATAGATGTGTTGAAACTCTAAATCAAACACGGTTTGTGCTAGCTCCTTGAAACTTGACCAAATGAAGTAGTTCTAAGTTCTATCTCTATGGTTTGTTTCCTCTTGAAGTACCCCATGCAGAGACTGGCGAAAAACACTTCCGTTTGAAAGGGGTTGCCAAGCTTCCAAAAAACTACTCGTTTGCTGAAATCTCAGCAAACATTTTTTCACCAAAACTTGATGATACTTGGTGGTAATGATCAGTTCACTAAGCCCACTTGGCTGCCCAATTTTTACTCTTCTAGGTTCAAGCGTTCGTTTCCAGTAACACTTTGAAATTTTAGGTTTCACTCTGTTTTCTGCTATATAGATAGATGTCTTTGAAACTCTAAATCAAACACGGTTTGTGCTAGCTCCTTGAAATTTGACAAAATGAAGTAGTTGTTAGTTCTATCTCTATGGTTTTTTTCCTCTTGAAGTACCCCATGCAGAGACTGGCGAAGAACACTTTCGTTTGAAAGGGGTTACCAAGCTTCCAAAAAACTACTAGTTTGCTGAAATCTCAGCAAACATTTTTTCACCAAATCTTGATGATACTTGGTGGTAATGATCAGTTCACTAATCCCACTTGGCTGCCCAACTTTCACTCTTCTAGGTTCAAGCGTTCGTTTCCGGTAACAGTTTGAATTTTTAGGTTTCACTCTGTTTTCTGCTATATAGATAGATGTGTTTGAAACTCTAAATCAAACACGGTTTGTGCTAGCTCCGTGAAACTTGACAAAATGAAGTAGTTCTAAGTTCTATCTCTATGGTTTGTTTCCTCTTGAAGTACCCCATGCAGAGACTGGCAAAGAACACTTTCGTTTGAAAGGGGTTGCCAAGCTTCCAAAAAACTACTAGTTTGCTGAAATCTCAGCAAACATTTTTTCACCAAATCTTGATGATACTTGGTGGTAATGATCAGTTCACTAAGCCCACTTGGCTGCCCAATTTTCACTCTTCTAGGTTCAAGCGTTCGTTTCCAGTAACACTTTGAATTTTTAGGTTTCACTCTGTTTTCTGCTATATAGATAGATGTGTTTGAAATTCTAAATCAAACACGGTTTGTGGTAGCTCCTTGAAACTTGACCAAATGAAGTAGTTCTAAGTTCTATCTCTATGGTTTGTTTCCTCTTGAAGTACCCCATGCAGAGACTGGCGAAAAACACTTTCGTTTTAAAGGGGTTGCCAAGCTTCCAAAAAACTACTAGTTTGCTGAAATCTCAGCAAATATTTTTTCACCAAATCTTGATGATACTTGGTGGTAATGATCAGTTCACTAATCCCACTTGGCTGCCCAACTTTCACTCTTCTAGGTTCAAGCGTTCGTTTCCAGTAACAGTTTGAATTTTTAGGTTTCACTCTGTTTTCTGCTATATAGATAGATGTGTTTGAAACTCTAAATCAAACACGGTTTGTGCTAGCTCCGTGAAACTTGACAAAATGAAGTAGTTCTAAGTTCTATCTCTATGGTTTGTTTCCTCTTGAAGTACCCCATGCAGAGACTGGCAAAGAACACTTTCGTTTGAAAGGGGTTGCCAAGCTTCCAAAAAACTACTAGTTTGCTGAAATCTCAGCAAACATTTTTTCACCAAATCTTGATGATACTTGGTGGTAATGATCAGTTCACTAATCCCACTTGGCTGCCCAACTTTCACTCTTCTAGGTTCAAGCGTTCGTTTCCAGTAACAGTTTGAATTTTTAGGTTTCACTCTGTTTTCTGCTATATAGATAGATGTGTTTGAAACTCTAAATCAAACACGGTTTGTGCTAGCTCCGTGAAACTTGACAAAATGAAGTAGTTCTAAGTTCTATCTCTATGGTTTGTTTCCTCTTGAAGTACCCCATGCAGAGACTGGCGAAGAACACTTTCGTTTGAAAGGGGTTGCCAAGCTTCCAAAAAACTACTAGTTTGCTGAAATCTCAGCAAACATTTTTTCACCAAATCTTGATGATACTTGGTGGTAATGATCAGTTCACTAATCCCACTTGGCTGCCCAACTTTCACTCTTCTAGGTTCAAGCGTTCGTTTCCAGTAACAGTTTGAATTTTTAGGTTTCACTCTGTTTTCTGCTATATAGATAGATGTGTTTGAAACTCTAAATCAAACACGGTTTGTGCTAGCTCCGTGAAACTTGACAAAATGAAGTAGTTCTAAGTTCCATCTCTATGGTTTGTTTCCTCTTGAAGTACCCCATGCACAGACTGGCGAAGAACACTTTCATTTGAAAGGGGTTGCCAAGCTTCCAAAAAACTACTCGTTTGCTGAAATCTCAGCAAACATTTTTTCACCAAATCTTGATGATACTTGGTGGTAATGATCAGTTCACTAAGCCCACTTGGCTGCCCAATTTTCACTCTTCTAGGTTCAAGCGTTCGTTTCCAGTAACACTTTGAATTTTTAGGTTTCACTCTGTTTTCTGCTATATAGATAGATGTGTTTGAAACTCTAAATCAAACACGGTTTGTGCTAGCTCCTTGAAACTTGACAAAATGAAGTAGTTCTAAGTTCTATCTCTATGGTTTGTTTCCTCTTGAAGTAACCCCATGCAGAAACTGGCGAAAAACACTTTCGTTTGAAAGGGGTTGCCATGCTTCCAAAAAACTACTAGTTTGCTGAAATCTCAGCAAACATTTTTTCACCAAATCTTGATGATACTTGGTGGTAATGATCAGTGCACTAATCCCACTTGGCTGCCCAAATTTTATTCTTATAGGTTGAAGCTTTCGTTTCCAGTGACTGTTTGAATTTTTAGGTTTCACTCTGTTTTCTCCAACATAGATAGCTGTGTTTGGAATTCTAAATCAAACACGGTTTGTGCTAGCTCCTTGAAACTTGACCAAAGGAAGTAGTTCTAAGTTCTATCTCTATGGTTTGTTTCCTCTTGAAGTACCCCATGCAGAGACTGGCGAAGAACACTTTCGTTTGAAAGGGGTTGCCAAGCTTCCAAAAAACTACTAGTTTGCTGAAATCTCAGCAAACATTTTTTCACCAAATCTTGATGATACTTGGTGGTAATGATCAGTTCACTAAGCCCACTTGGCTGCCCAATTTTCACTCTTCTAGGTTCAAGCGTTCGTTTCCAGTAACACTTTGAATTTTTAGGTTTCACTCTGTTTTCTGCTATATAGATAGATGTGTTGAAACTCTAAATCAAACACGGTTTGTGCTAGCTCCTTGAAACTTGAGAAAATGAAGTAGTTCTAAGTTCTATCTCTATGGTTTGTTTCCTCTTGAAGTACCCCATGCAGAGACTGGCGAAAAACACTTCCGTTTGAAAGGGGTTGCCATGCTTCCAAAAAACTACTAGTTTGCTGAAATCTCAGCAAACATTTTTTCACCAAAACTTGATGATACTTGGTGGTAATGATCAGTTCACTAAGCCCACTTGGCTGCCCAATTTTTACTCTTCTAGGTTCAAGCGTTCGTTTCCAGTAACACTTTGAAATGTTAGGTTTCACTCTGTTTTCTGCTATATAGATAGATGTCTTTGAAACTCTAAATCAAACACGGTTTGTGCTAGCTCCTTGAAATTTGACAAAATGAAGTAGTTGTTAGCTCTATCTCTATGGTTTTTTTCCTCTTGAAGTACCCCATGCAGAGACTGGCGAAGAACACTTTCGTTTGAAAGGGGTTACCAAGCTTCCAAAAAACTACTCGTTTGCTGAAATCTCAGCAAACATTTTTTCACCAAATCTTGATGATACTTGGTGGTAATGATCAGTGCACTAATCCCACTTGGCTGCCCAAATTTTATTCTTATAGGTTGAAGCTTTCGTTTCCAGTGACTGTTTGAATTTTTAGGTTTCACTCTGTTTTCTCCAACATAGATAGCTGTGTTTGGAATTCTAAATCAAACACGGTTTGTGCTAGCTCCTTGAAACTTGACCAAAGGAAGTAGTTCTAAGTTCTATCTCTATGGTTTGTTTCCTCTTGAAGTACCCCATGCAGAGACTGGCGAAGAACACTTTCGTTTGAAAGGGGTTGCCAAGCTTCCAAAAAACAACTAGTTTGCTGAAATCTCAGCAAACATTTTTTCACCAAATCTTGATGATACTTGGTGGTAATGATCAGTTCACTAATCCCACTTGGCTGCCCAACTTTCACTCTTCTAGGTTCAAGCGTTCGTTTCCAGTAACAGTTTGAATTTTTAGGTTTCACTCTGTTTTCTGCTATATAGATAGATGTGTTTGAACCTCTAAATCAAACACGGTTTGTGCTAGCTCCGTGAAACTTGACAAAATGAAGTAGTTCTAAGTTCTATCTCTATGGTTTGTTTCCTCTTGAAGTACCCCATGCACAGACTGGCGAAGAACACTTTCATTTGAAAGGGGTTGCCAAGCTTCCAAAAAACTACTCGTTTGCTGAAATCTCAGCAAACATTTTTCACCAAATCTTGATGATACTTGGTGGTAATGATCAGTTCACTAAGCCCACTTGGCTGCCCAATTTTCACTCTTCTAGGTTCAAGCGTTCGTTTCCAGTAACACTTTGAATTTTTAGGTTTCACTCTGTTTTCTGCTATATAGATAGATGTGTTTGAAACTCTAAATCAAACACGGTTTGTGCTAGCTCCGTGAAACCTGACAAAATGAAGTAGTTCTAAGTTCTATCTCTATGGTTTGTTTCCTCTTGAAGTACCCCATGCAGAGACTGGCGAAGAACACTTTCATTTGAAAGGGTTGCCAAGCTTCCAAAAAACTACTCGTTTGCTGAAATCTCAGCAAACATTTTTTCACCAAATCTTGATGATACTTGGTGGTAATGATCAGTTCACTAATCCCACTTGGCTGCCCAATTTTCACTCTTCTAGGTTCAAGCGTTCGTTTCCAGTAACACTTTGAATTTTTAGGTTTCACTCTGTTTTCTGCTATATAGATAGATGTGTTGAAACTCTAAATCAAACACGGTTTGTGCTAGCTCCTTGAAACTTGACCAAATGAAGTAGTTCTAAGTTCTATCTCTATGGTTTGTTTCCTCTTGAAGTACCCCATGCAGAGACTGGCGAAAAACACTTCCGTTTGAAAGGGGTTGCCAAGCTTCCAAAAAACTACTCGTTTGCTGAAATCTCAGCAAACATTTTTTCACCAAAACTTGATGATACTTGGTGGTAATGATCAGTTCACTAATCCCACTTGGCTGCCCAACTTTCACTCTTCTAGGTTCAAGCGTTCGTTTCCAGTAACAGTTTGAATTTTTAGGTTTCACTCTGTTTTCTGCTATATAGATAGATGTGTTTGAAACTCTAAATCAAACACGGTTTGTGCTAGCTCCGTGAAACTTGACAAAATGAAGTAGTTCTAAGTTCTATCTCTATGGTTTGTTTCCTCTTGAAGTACCCCATGCAGAGACTGGCAAAGAACACTTTCGTTTGAAAGGGGTTGCCAAGCTTCCAAAAAACTACTAGTTTGCTGAAATCTCAGCAACCATTTTTTCACCAAATCTTGATGATACTGGTGGTAATGATCAGTTCACTAATCCCACTTGGCTGCCCAACTTTCAATCTTCTAGGTTCAAGCGTTCGTTTCCAGTAACAGTTTGAATTTTTAGGTTTCACTCTGTTTTCTGCTATATAGATAGATGTGTTTGAAACTCTAAATCAAACACGGTTTGTGCTAGCTCCGTGAAACTTGACAAAATGAAGTAGTTCTAAGTTCTATCTCTATGGTTTGTTTCCTCTTGAAGTACCCCATGCAGAGACTGGCAAAGAACACTTTCGTTTGAAAGGGGTTGCCAAGCTTCCAAAAAACTACTAGTTTGCTGAAATCTCAGCAACCATTTTTTCACCAAATCTTGATGATACTTGGTGGTAATGATCAGTTCACTAATCCCACTTGGCTGCCCAACTTTCAATCTTCTAGGTTCAAGCGTTCGTTTCCGGTAACAGTTTGAATTTTTAGGTTTCACTCTGTTTTCTGCTATATAGATAGATGTGTTTGAAACTCTAAATCAAACACGGTTTGTGCTAGCTCCGTGAAACATGACAAAATGAAGTAGTTCTAAGTTCTATCTCTATGGTTTGTTTCCTCTTGAAGTACCCCATGCAGAGACTGGCGAAGAACACTTTCGTTTGAAAGGGGTTGCCAAGCTTCCAAAAAACTACTAGTTTGCTGAAATCTCAGCAAACATTTTTTCACCAAACCTTGATGATACTTGGTGGTAATGATCAGTTCACTAATCCCACTTGGCTGCCCAATTTTCACTCTTCTAGGTTCAAGCGTTCGTTTCCAGTAACACTTTGAATTTTTAGGTTTCACTCTGTTTTCTGCTATATAGATAGATGTGTTGAAACTCTAAATCAAACACGGTTTGTGCTAGCTCCTTGAAACTTGACCAAATGAAGTAGTTCTAAGTTCTATCTCTATGGTTTGTTTCCTCTTGAAGTACCCCATGCAGAGACTGGCGAAAAACACTTCCGTTTGAAAGGGGTTGCCAAGCTTCCAAAAAACTACTCGTTTGCTGAAATCTCAGCAAACATTTTTTCACCAAAACTTGATGATACTTGGTGGTAATGATCAGTTCACTAAGCCCACTTGGCTGCCCAACTTTCACTCTTCTAGGTTCAAGCGTTCGTTTCCAGTAACACTTAGAATTTTTAGGTTTCACTCTGTTTTCTGCTATATAGATAGATGTGTTGAAACTCTAAATCAAACACGGTTTGTGCTAGCTCCTTGAAACTTGAGAAAATGAAGTAGTTCTAAGTTCTATCTCTATGGTTTGTTTCCTCTTGAAGTACCCCATGCAGAGACTGGCGAAAAACACTTCCGTTTGAAAGGGGTTGCCAAGCTTCCAAAAAACTACTCGTTTGCTGAAATCTCAGCAAACATTTTTTCACCAAATCTTGATGATACTTGGTGGTAATGATCAGTTCACTAAGCCCACTTGGCTGCCCAATTTTCACTCTTCTAGGTTCAAGCGTTCGTTTCCAGTAACACTTTGAATTTTTAGGTTTCACTCTGTTTTCTGCTATATAGATAGATGTGTTTGAAACTCTAAATCAAACACGGTTTGTGCTAGCTCCGTGAAACTTGACAAAATGAAGTAGTTCTAAGTTCTATCTCTATGGTTTGTTTCCTCTTGAAGTTCCCCATGCAGAGACTGGCAAAGAACACTTTCGTTTGAAAGGGGTTGCCAAGCTTCCAAAAAACTACTAGTTTGCTGAAATCTCAGCAAACATTTTTTCACCAAATCTTGATGATACTTGGTGGTAATGATCAGTTCACTAAGCCCACTTGGCTGCCCAACTTTCAATCTTCTAGGTTCAAGCGTTCGTTTCCGGTAACAGTTTGAATTTTTAGGTTTCACTCTGTTTTCTGCTATATAGATAGATGTGTTTGAAACTCTAAATCAAACACGGTTTGTGCTAGCTCCGTGAAACATGACAAAATGAAGTAGTTCTAAGTTCTATCTCTATGGTTTGTTTCCTCTTGAAGTACCCCATGCAGAGACTGGCGAAGAACACTTTCGTTTGAAAGGGGTTGCCAAGCTTCCAAAAAACTACTAGTTTGCTGAAATCTCAGCAAACATTTTTTCACCAAATCTTGATGATACTTGGTGGTAATGATCAGTTCACTAATCCCACTTGGCTGCCCAACTTTCACTCTTCTAGGTTCAAGCGTTCGTTTCCAGTAACAGTTTGAATTTTTAGGTTTCACTCTGTTTTCTGCTATATAGATAGATGTGTTTGAAACTCTAAATCAAACACGGTTTGTGCGAGCTCCGTGAAACTTGACAAAATGAAGTAGTTCTAAGTTCTATCTCTATGGTTTGTTTCCTCTTGAAGTACCCCATGCAGAGACTGGCGAAGAACACTTTCATTTGAAAGGGGTTGCCAAGCTTCCAAAAAACTACTCGTTTGCTGAAATCTCAGCAAACATTTTTTCACCAAATCTTGATGATACTTGGTGGTAATGATCAGTTCACTAATCCCACTTGGCTGCCCAATTTTCACTCTTCTAGGTTCAAGAGTTCGTTTCCAGTAACACTTTGAATTTTTAGGTTTCACTCTGTTTTCTGCTATATAGATAGATGTGTTGAAACTCTAAATCAAACACGGTTTGTGCTAGCTCCTTGAAACTTGACCAAATGAAGTAGTTCTAAGTTCTATCTCTATGGTTTGTTTCCTCTTGAAGTACCCCATGCAGAGACTGGCGAAAAACACTTCCGTTTGAAAGGGGTTGCCAAGCTTCCAAAAAACTACTCGTTTGCTGAAATCTCAGCAAACATTTTTTCACCAAAACTTGATGATACTTGGTGGTAATGATCAGTTCACTAAGCCCACTTGGCTGCCCAATTTTTACTCTTCTAGGTTCAAGCGTTCGTTTCCAGTAACACTTTGAAATTTTAGGTTTCACTCTGTTTTCTGCTATATAGATAGATGTCTTTGAAACTCTAAATCAAACACGGTTTGTGCTAGCTCCTTGAAATTTGACAAAATGAAGTAGTTGTTAGTTCTATCTCTATGGTTTTTTTCCTCTTGAAGTACCCCATGCAGAGACTGGCGAAGAACACTTTCGTTTGAAAGGGGTTACCAAGCTTCCAAAAAACTACTAGTTTGCTGAAATCTCAGCAAACATTTTTTCACCAAATCTTGATGATACTTGGTGGTAATGATCAGTTCACTAATCCCACTTGGCTGCCCAACTTTCACTCTTCTAGGTTCAAGCGTTCGTTTCCGGTAACAGTTTGAATTTTTAGGTTTCACTCTGTTTTCTGCTATATAGATAGATGTGTTTGAAACTCTAAATCAAACACGGTTTGTGCTAGCTCCGTGAAACTTGACAAAATGAAGTAGTTCTAAGTTCTATCTCTATGGTTTGTTTCCTCTTGAAGTACCCCATGCAGAGACTGGCAAAGAACACTTTCGTTTGAAAGGGGTTGCCAAGCTTCCAAAAAACTACTAGTTTGCTGAAATCTCAGCAACCATTTTTTCACCAAATCTTGATGATACTTGGTGGTAATGATCAGTTCACTAAGCCCACTTGGCTGCCCAATTTTCACTCTTCTAGGTTCAAGCGTTCGTTTCCAGTAACACTTTGAATTTTTAGGTTTCACTCTGTTTTCTGCTATATAGATAGATGTGTTTGAAATTCTAAATCAAACACGGTTTGTGGTAGCTCCTTGAAACTTGACCAAATGAAGTAGTTCTAAGTTCTATCTCTATGGTTTGTTTCCTCTTGAAGTACCCCATGCAGAGACTGGCGAAAAACACTTTCGTTTTAAAGGGGTTGCCAAGCTTCCAAAAAACTACTAGTTTGCTGAAATCTCAGCAAATATTTTTTCACCAAATCTTGATGATACTTGGTGGTAATGATCAGTTCACTAATCCCACTTGGCTGCCCAACTTTCACTCTTCTAGGTTTAAGCGTTCGTTTCCAGTAACAGTTTGAATTTTTAGGTTTCACTCTGTTTTCTGCTATATAGATAGATGTGTTTGAAACTCTAAATCAAACACGGTTTGTGCTAGCTCCGTGAAACTTGACAAAATGAAGTAGTTCTAAGTTCTATCTCTATGGTTTGTTTCCTCTTGAAGTACCCCATGCAGAGACTGGCGAAAAACACTTTCGTTTGAAAGGGGTTGCCAAGCTTCCAAAAAACTACTAGTTTGCTGAAATCTCAGCAAACATTTTTTCACCAAATCTTGATGATACTTGGTGGTAATGATCAGTTCACTAATCCCACTTGGCTGCCCAACTTTCACTCTTCTAGGTTCAAGCGTTCGTTTCCAGTAACAGTTTGAATTTTTAGGTTTCACTCTGTTTTCTGCTATATAGATAGATGTGTTTGAAACTCTAAATCAAACACGGTTTGTGCTAGCTCCGTGAAACTTGACAAAATGAAGTAGTTCTAAGTTCTATCTCTATGGTTTGTTTCCTCTTGAAGTACCCCATGCAGAGACTGGCGAAGAACACTTTCGTTTGAAAGGGGTTGCCAAGCTTCCAAAAAACTACTAGTTTGCTGAAATCTCAGCAAACATTTTTTCACCAAATCTTGATGATACTTGGTGGTAATGATCAGTTCACTAATCCCACTTGGCTGCCCAACTTTCACTCTTCTAGGTTCAAGCGTTCGTTTCCAGTAACAGTTTGAATTTTTAGGTTTCACTCTGTTTTCTGCTATATAGATAGATGTGTTTGAAACTCTAAATCAAACACGGTTTGTGCTAGCTCCGTGAAACTTGACAAAATGAAGTAGTTCTAAGTTCTATCTCTATGGTTTGTTTCCTCTTGAAGTACCCCATGCACAGACTGGCGAAGAACACTTTCATTTGAAAGGGGTTGCCAAGCTTCCAAAAAACTACTCGTTTGCTGAAATCTCAGCAAACATTTTTTCACCAAATCTTGATGATACTTGGTGGTAATGATCAGTTCACTAAGCCCACTTGGCTGCCCAATTTTCACTCTTCTAGGTTCAAGCGTTCGTTTCCAGTAACACTTTGAATTTTTAGGTTTCACTCTGTTTTCTGCTATATAGATAGATGTGTTTGAAACTCTAAATCAAACACGGTTTGTGCTAGCTCCTTGAAACTTGACAAAATGAAGTAGTTCTAAGTTCTATCTCTATGGTTTGTTTCCTCTTGAAGTAACCCCATGCAGAAACTGGCGAAAAACACTTTCGTTTGAAAGGGGTTGCCATGCTTCCAAAAAACTACTAGTTTGCTGAAATCTCAGCAAACATTTTTTCACCAAATCTTGATGATACTTGGTGGTAATGATCAGTGCACTAATCCCACTTGGCTGGGAAAATTTTATTCTTATAGGTTGAAGCTTTCGTTTCCAGTGACTGTTTGAATTTTTAGGTTTCACTCTGTTTTCTCCAACATAGATAGCTGTGTTTGGAATTCTAAATCAAACACGGTTTGTGCTAGCTCCTTGAAACTTGACCAAAGGAAGTAGTTCTAAGTTCTATCTCTATGGTTTGTTTCCTCTTGAAGTACCCCATGCAGAGACTGGCGAAGAACACTTTCGTTTGAAAGGGGTTGCCAAGCTTCCAAAAAACTACTAGTTTGCTGAAATCTCAGCAAACATTTTTTCACCAAATCTTGATAATACTTGGTGGTAATGATCAGTTCACTAATCCCACTTGGCTGCCCAACTTTCACTCTTCTAGGTTCAAGCGTTCGTTTCCAGTAACAGTTTGAATTTTTAGGTTTCACTCTGTTTTCTGCTATATAGATAGATGTGTTTGAAACTCTAAATCAAACACGGTTTGTGCTAGCTCCGTGAAACTTGACAAAATGAAGTAGTTCTAAGTTCTATCTCTATGGTTTGTTTCCTCTTGAATACCCCATGCAGAGACTGGCGAAGAACACTTTCATTTGAAAGGGGTTGCCAAGCTTCCAAAAAACTACTCGTTTGCTGAAATCTCAGCAAACATTTTTTCACCAAATCTTGATGATACTTGGTGGTAATGATCAGTTCACTAATCCCACTTGGCTGCCCAACTTTCACTCTTCTAGGTTCAAGCGTTCGTTTCCAGTAACAGTTTGAATTTTTAGGTTTCACTCTGTTTTCTGCTATATAGATAGATGTGTTTGAAACTCTAAATCAAACACGGTTTGTGCTAGCTCCGTGAAACTTGACAAAATGAAGTAGTTCTAAGTTCTATCTCTATGGTTTGTTTCCTCTTGAAGTACCCCATGCAGAGACTGGCAAAGAACACTTTCGTTTGAAAGGGGTTGCCAAGCTTCCAAAAAACTACTAGTTTGCTGAAATCTCAGCAAACATTTTTTCACCAAATCTTGATGATACTTGGTGGTAATGATCAGTTCACTAAGCCCACTTGGCTGCCCAATTTTCACTCTTCTAGGTTCAAGCGTTCGTTTCCAGTAACACTTTGAATTTTTAGGTTTCACTCTGTTTTCTGCTATATAGATAGATGTGTTGAAACTCTAAATCAAACACGGTTTGTGCTAGCTCCTTGAAACTTGAGAAAATGAACTAGTTCTAAGTTCTATCTCTATGGTTTGTTTCCTCTTGAAGTACCCCATGCAGAGACTGGCGAAAAACACTTCCGTTTGAAAGGGGTTGCCATGCTTCCAAAAAACTACTAGTTTGCTGAAATCTCAGCAAACATTTTTTCACCAAAACTTGATGATACTTGGTGGTAATGATCAGTTCACTAAGCCCACTTGGCTGCCCAATTTTTACTCTTCTAGGTTCAAGCGTTCGTTTCCAGTAACACTTTGAAATTTTAGGTTTCACTCTGTTTTCTGCTATATAGATAGATGTCTTTGAAACTCTAAATCAAACACGGTTTGTGCTAGCTCCTTGAAATTTGACAAAATGAAGTAGTTGTTAGCTCTATCTCTATGGTTTTTTTCCTCTTGAAGTACCCCATGCAGAGACTGGCGAAGAACACTTTCGTTTGAAAGGGGTTACCAAGCTTCCAAAAAACTACTCGTTTGCTGAAATCTCAGCAAACATTTTTTCACCAAATCTTGATGATACTTGGTGGTAATGATCAGTGCACTAATCCCACTTGGCTGCCCAAATTTTATTCTTATAGGTTGAAGCTTTCGTTTCCAGTGACTGTTTGAATTTTTAGGTTTCACTCTGTTTTCTCCAACATAGATAGCTGTGTTTGGAATTCTAAATCAAACACGGTTTGTGCTAGCTCCTTGAAACTTGACCAAAGGAAGTAGTTCTAAGTTCTATCTCTATGGTTTGTTTCCTCTTGAAGTACCCCATGCAGAGACTGGCGAAGAACACTTTCGTTTGAAAGGGGTTGCCAAGCTTCCAAAAAACTACTAGTTTGCTGAAATCTCAGCAAACATTTTTTCACCAAATCTTGATGATACTTGGTGGTAATGATCAGTTCACTAATCCCACTGGCTCCCCAACTTTCACTCTTCTAGGTTCAAGCGTTCGTTTCCAGTAACAGTTTGAATTTTTAGGTTTCACTCTGTTTTCTGCTATATAGATAGATGTGTTTGAACCTCTAAATCAAACACGGTTTGTGCTAGCTCCGTGAAACTTGACAAAATGAAGTAGTTCTAAGTTCTATCTCTATGGTTTGTTTCCTCTTGAAGTACCCCATGCACAGACTGGCGAAGAACACTTTCATTTGAAAGGGGTTGCCAAGCTTCCAAAAAACTACTCGTTTGCTGAAATCTCAGCAAACATTTTTTCACCAAATCTTGATGATACTTTGGTGGTAATGATCAGTTCACTAAGCCCACTTGGCTGCCCAATTTTCACTCTTCTAGGTTCAAGCGTTCGTTTCCAGTAACACTTTGAATTTTTAGGTTTCACTCTGTTTTCTGCTATATAGATAGATGTGTTTGAAACTCTAAATCAAACACGGTTTGTGCTAGCTCCTTGAAACTTGACAAAATGAAGTAGTTCTAAGTTCTATCTCTATGGTTTGTTTCCTCTTGAAGTACCCCATGCAGAAACTGGCGAAAAACACTTTCGTTTGAAAGGGGTTGCCATGCTTCCAAAAAACTACTAGTTTGCTGAAATCTCAGCAAACATTTTTTCACCAAATCTTGATGATACTTGGTGGTAATGATCAGTGCACTAATCCCACTTGGCTGCCCAAATTTTATTCTTATATGTTGAAGCTTTCGTTTCCAGTGACTGTTTGAATTTTTAGGTTTCACTCTGTTTTCTCAACATAGATAGCTGTGTTTGGAATTCTAAATCAAACACGGTTTGTGCTAGCTCCTTGAAACTTGACCAAAGGAAGTAGTTCTAAGTTCTATCTCTATGGTTTGTTTCCTCTTGAAGTACCCCATGCAGAGACTTGCAAAAAACACTTTCGTTTGAAAGGGGTTGCCATGCTTCCAAAAAACTACTAGTTTGCTGAAATCTCAGCAAACATTTTTTCACCAAATCTTGATGATACTTGGTGGTAATGATCAGTTCACTAATCCCACTTGGCTGCCCAACTTTCACTCTTCTAGGTTCAAGCGTTCGTTTCCAGTAACAGTTTGAATTTTTAGGTTTCACTCTGTTTTCTGCTATATAGATAGATGTGTTTGAACCTCTAAATCAAACACGGTTTGTGGTAGCTCCGTGAAACTTGACAAAATGAAGTAGTTCTAAGTTCTATCTCTATGGTTTGTTTCCTCTTGAAGTACCCCATGCAGAGACTGGCAAAGAACACTTTCGTTTGAAAGGGGTTGCCAAGCTTCCAAAAAACTACTAGTTTGCTGAAATCTCAGCAAACATTTTTTCACCAAATCTTGATGATACTTGGTGGTAATGATCAGTTCACTAAGCCCACTTGGCTGCCCAATTTTCACTCTTCTAGGTTCAAGCGTTCGTTTCCAGTAACACTTTGAATTTTTAGGTTTCACTCTGTTTTCTGCTATATAGATAGATGTGTTTGAAATTCTAAATCAAACACGGTTTGTGGTAGCTCCTTGAAACTTGACCAAATGAAGTAGTTCTAAGTTCTATCTCTATGGTTTGTTTCCTCTTAAAGTACCCCATGCAGAGACTGGCGAAAAACACTTTCGTTTTAAAGGGGTTGCCAAGCTTCCAAAAAACTACTAGTTTGCTGAAATCTCAGCAAATATTTTTTCACCAAATCTTGATGATACTTGGTGGTAATGATCAGTTCACTAATCCCACTTGGCTGCCCAACTTTCACTCTTCTAGGTTCAAGCGTTCGTTTCCAGTAACAGTTTGAATTTTTAGGTTTCACTCTGTTTTCTGCTATATAGATAGATGTGTTTGAAACTCTAAATCAAACACGGTTTGTGCTAGCTCCGTGAAACTTGACAAAATGAAGTAGTTCTAAGTTCTATCTCTATGGTTTGTTTCCTCTTGAAGTACCCCATGCAGAGACTGGCAAAGAACACTTTCGTTTGAAAGGGGTTGCCAAGCTTCCAAAAAACTACTAGTTTGCTGAAATCTCAGCAACCATTTTTTCACCAAATCTTGATGATACTTGGTGGTAATGATCAGTTCACTAATCCCACTTGGCTGCCCAACTTTCAATCTTCTAGGTTCAAGCGTTCGTTTCCAGTAACAGTTTGAATTTTTAGGTTTCACTCTGTTTTCTGCTATATAGATAGATGTGTTTGAAACTCTAAATCAAACACAGTTTGTGCTAGCTCCTTGAAACTTGACCAAATGAAGTAGTTCTAAGTTCTATCTCTATGGTTTGTTTCCTCTTGAAGTACCCCATACAGAGACTGGCGTAAAACACTTTCGTTTTAAAGGGGTTGCCAAGCTTCCAAAAAACTACTAGTTTGCTGAAATCTCAGCAAACATTTTTTCACCAAATCTTGATGATACTTGGTGGTAATGATCAGTTCACTAATCCCACTTGGCTGCCCAACTTTCAATCTTCTAGGTTCAAGCGTTCGTTTCCAGTAACAGTTTGAATTTTTAGGTTTCACTCTGTTTTCTGCTATATAGATAGATGTGTTTGAAACTCTAAATCAAACACGGTTTGTGCTAGCTCCGTGAAACTTGACAAAATGAAGTAGGTCTAAGTTCTATCTCTATGGTTTGTTTCCTCTTGAAGTACCCCATGCAGAGACTGGCGAAGAACACTTTCGTTTGAAAGGGGTTGCCAAGCTTCCAAAAAACTACTAGTTTGCTGAAATCTCAGCAAACATTTTTTCACCAAATCTTGATGATACTTGGTGGTAATGATCAGTTCACTAATCCCACTTGGCTGCCCAACTTTCACTCTTCTAGGTTCAAGCGTTCGTTTCCAGTAACAGTTTGAATTTTTAGGTTTCACTCTGTTTTCTGCTATATAGATAGATGTGTTTGAAACTCTAAATCAAACACGGTTTGTGCTAGCTCCGTGAAACTTGACAAAATGAAGTAGTTCTAAGTTCTATCTCTATGGTTTGTTTCCTCTTGAAGTACCCCATGCACAGACTGGCGAAGAACACTTTCATTTGAAAGGGGTTGCCAAGCTTCCAAAAAACTACTCGTTTGCTGAAATCTCAGCAAACATTTTTTCACCAAATCTTGATGATACTTGGTGGTAATGATCAGTTCACTAAGCCCACTTGGCTGCCCAATTTTCACTCTTCTAGGTTCAAGCGTTCGTTTCCAGTAACACTTTGAATTTTTAGGTTTCACTCTGTTTTCTGCTATATAGATAGATGTGTTTGAAACTCTAAATCAAACACGGTTTGTGCTAGCTCCTTGAAACTTGACAAAATGAAGTAGTTCTAAGTTCTATCTCTATGGTTTGTTTCCTCTTGAAGTACCCCATGCAGAAACTGGCGAAAAACACTTTCGTTTGAAAGGGGTTGCCATGCTTCCAAAAAACTACTAGTTTGCTGAAATCTCAGCAAACATTTTTTCACCAAATCTTGATGATACTTGGTGGTAATGATCAGTGCACTAATCCCACTTGGCTGCCCAAATTTTATTCTTATATGTTGAAGCTTTCGTTTCCAGTGACTGTTTGAATTTTTAGGTTTCACTCTGTTTTCTCCAACATAGATAGCTGTGTTTGGAATTCTAAATCAAACACGGTTTGTGCTAGCTCCTTGAAACTTGACCAAAGGAAGTAGTTCTAAGTTCTATCTCTATGGTTTGTTTCCTCTTGAAGTACCCCATGCAGAGACTTGCAAAAAACACTTTCGTTTGAAAGGGGTTGCCATGCTTCCAAAAAACTACTAGTTTGCTGAAATCTCAGCAAACATTTTTTCACCAAATCTTGATGATACTTGGTGGTAATGATCAGTTCACTAATCCCACTTGGCTGCCCAACTTTCACTCTTCTAGGTTCAAGCGTTCGTTTCCAGTAACAGTTTGAATTTTTAGGTTTCACTCTGTTTTCTGCTATATAGATAGATGTGTTTGAACCTCTAAATCAAACACGGTTTGTGGTAGCTCCGTGAAACTTGACAAAATGAAGTAGTTCTAAGTTCTATCTCTATGGTTTGTTTCCTCTTGAAGTACCCCATGCAGAGACTGGCAAAGAACACTTTCGTTTGAAAGGGGTTGCCAAGCTTCCAAAAAAATACTAGTTTGCTGAAATCTCAGCAAACATTTTTTCACCAAATCTTGATGATACTTGGTGGTAATGATCAGTTCACTAAGCCCACTTGGCTGCCCAATTTTCACTCTTCTAGGTTCAAGCGTTCGTTTCCAGTAACACTTTGAATTTTTAGGTTTCACTCTGTTTTCTGCTATATAGATAGATGTGTTTGAAATTCTAAATCAAACACGGTTTGTGGTAGCTCCTTGAAACTTGACCAAATGAAGTAGTTCTAAGTTCTATCTCTATGGTTTGTTTCCTCTTAAAGTACCCCATGCAGAGACTGGCGAAAAACACTTTTGTTTTAAAGGGGTTGCCAAGCTTCCAAAAAACTACTAGTTTGCTGAAATCTCAGCAAATATTTTTTCACCAAATCTTGATGATACTTGGTGGTAATGATCAGTTCACTAATCCCACTTGGCTGCCCAACTTTCACTCTTCTAGGTTCAAGCGTTCGTTTCCAGTAACAGTTTGAATTTTTAGGTTTCACTCTGTTTTCTGCTATATAGATAGATGTGTTTGAAACTCTAAATCAAACACGGTTTGTGCTAGCTCCGTGAAACTTGACAAAATGAAGTAGTTCTAAGTTCTATCTCTATGGTTTGTTTCCTCTTGAAGTACCCCATGCAGAGACTGGCAAAGAACACTTTCGTTTGAAAGGGGTTGCCAAGCTTCCAAAAAACTACTAGTTTGCTGAAATCTCAGCAACCATTTTTTCACCAAATCTTGATGATACTTGGTGGTAATGATCAGTTCACTAATCCCACTTGGCTGCCCAACTTTCACTCTTCTAGGTTCAAGCGTTCGTTTCCAGTAACAGTTTGAATTTTTAGGTTTCACTCTGTTTTCTGCTATATAGATAGATGTGTTTGAAACTCTAAATCAAACACGGTTTGTGCTAGCTCCGTGAAACTTGACAAAATTAAGTAGTTCTAAGTTCTATCTCTATGGTTTGTTTCCTCTTGAAGTACCCCATGCACAGACTGGCGAAGAACACTTTCATTTGAAAGGGGTTGCCAAGCTTCCAAAAAACTACTCGTTTGCTGAAATCTCAGCAAACATTTTTTCACCAAATCTTGATGATACTTGGTGGTAATGATCAGTTCACTAAGCCCACTTGGCTGCCCAATTTTCACTCTTCTAGGTTCAAGCGTTCGTTTCCAGTAACACTTTGAATTTTTAGGTTTCACTCTGTTTTCTGCTATATAGATAGATGTGTTTGAATCTCTAAATCAAACACGGTTTGTGCTAGCTCCTTGAAACTTGACAAAATGAAGTAGTTCTAAGTTCTATCTCTATGGTTTGTTTCCTCTTGAAGTAACCCCATGCAGAAACTGGCGAAAAACACTTTCGTTTGAAAGGGGTTGCCATGCTTCCAAAAAACTACTAGTTTGCTGAAATCTCAGCAAACATTTTTTCACCAAATCTTGATGATACTTGGTGGTAATGATCAGTGCACTAATCCCACTTGGCTGCCCAAATTTTATTCTTATAGGTTGAAGCTTTCGTTTCCAGTGACTGTTTGAATTTTTAGGTTTCACTCTGTTTTCTCCAACATAGATAGCTGTGTTTGGAATTCTAAATCAAACACGGTTTGTGCTAGCTCCTTGAAACTTGACCAAAGGAAGTAGTTCTAAGTTCTATCTCTATGGTTTGTTTCCTCTTGAAGTACCCCATGCAGAGACTGGCGAAGAACACTTTCGTTTGAAAGGGGTTGCCAAGCTTCCAAAAAACTACTAGTTTGCTGAAATCTCAGCAAACATTTTTTCACCAAATCTTGATGATACTTGGTGGTAATGATCAGTTCACTAATCCCACTTGGCTGCCCAACTTTCACTCTTCTAGGTTCAAGCGTTCGTTTCCAGTAACAGTTTGAATTTTTAGGTTTCACTCTGTTTTCTGCTATATAGATAGATGTGTTTGAAACTCTAAATCAAACACGGTTTGTGCTAGCTCCGTGAAACTTGACAAAATGAAGTAGTTCTAAGTTCTATCTCTATGGTTTGTTTCCTCTTGAAGTACCCCATGCACAGACTGGCGAAGAACACTTTCATTTGAAAGGGGTTGCCAAGCTTCCAAAAAACTACTCGTTTGCTGAAATCTCAGCAAACATTTTTTCACCAAATCTTGATGATACTTGGTGGTAATGATCAGTTCACTAAGCCCACTTGGCTGCCCAATTTTCACTCTTCTAGGTTCAAGCGTTCGTTTCCAGTAACACTTTGAATTTTTAGGTTTCACTCTGTTTTCTGCTATATAGATAGATGTGTTTGAAAGTCTAAATCAAACACGGTTTGTGCTAGCTCCTTGAAACTTGACAAAATGAAGTAGTTCTAAGTTCTATCTCTATGGTTTGTTTCCTCTTGAAGTACCCCATGCAGAAACTGGCGAAAAACACTTTCGTTTGAAAGGGGTTGCCATGCTTCCAAAAAACTACTAGTTTGCTGAAATCTCAGCAAACATTTTTTCACCAAATCTTGATGATACTTGGTGGTAATGATCAGTGCACTAATCCCACTTGGCTGCCCAAATTTTATTCTTATAGGTTGAAGCTTTCGTTTCCAGTGACTGTTTGAATTTTTAGGTTTCACTCTGTTTTCTCCAACATAGATAGCTGTGTTTGGAATTCTAAATCAAACACGGTTTGTGCTAGCTCCTTGAAACTTGACCAAAGGAAGTAGTTCTAAGTTCTATCTCTATGGTTTGTTTCCTCTTGAAGTACCCCATGCAGAGACTTGCAAAAAACACTTTCGTTTGAAAGGGGTTGCCATGCTTCCAAAAAACTACTAGTTTGCTGAAATCTCAGCAAACATTTTTTCACCAAATCTTGATGATACTTGGTGGTAATGATCAGTTCACTAATCCCACTTGGCTGCCCAACTTTCACTCTTCTAGGTTCAAGCGTTCGTTTCCAGTAACAGTTTGAATTTTTAGGTTTCACTCTGTTTTCTGCTATATAGATAGATGTGTTTGAACCTCTAAATCAAACACGGTTTGTGGTAGCTCCGTGAAACTTGACAAAATGAAGTAGTTCTAAGTTCTATCTCTATGGTTTGTTTCCTCTTGAAGTACCCCATGCAGAGACTGGCAAAGAACACTTTCGTTTGAAAGGGGTTGCCAAGCTTCCAAAAAACTACTAGTTTGCTGAAATCTCAGCAAACATTTTTTCACCAAATCTTGATGATACTTGGTGGTAATGATCAGTTCACTAAGCCCACTTGGCTGCCCAATTTTCACTCTTCTAGATTCAAGCGTTCGTTTCCAGTAACACTTTGAATTTTTAGGTTTCACTCTGTTTTCTGCTATATAGATAGATGTGTTTGAAATTCTAAATCAAACACGGTTTGTGGTAGCTCCTTGAAACTTGACCAAATGAAGTAGTTCTAAGTTCTATCTCTATGGTTTGTTTCCTCTTAAAGTACCCCATGCAGAGACTGGCGAAAAACACTTTCGTTTTAAAGGGGTTGCCAAGCTTCCAAAAAACTACTAGTTTGCTGAAATCTCAGCAAATATTTTTTCACCAAATCTTGATGATACTTGGTGGTAATGATCAGTTCACTAATCCCACTTGGCTGCCCAACTTTCACTCTTCTAGGTTCAAGCGTTCGTTTCCAGTAACAGTTTGAATTTTTAGGTTTCACTCTGTTTTCTGCTATATAGATAGATGTGTTTGAAACTCTAAATCAAACACGGTTTGTGCTAGCTCCGTGAAACTTGACAAAATGAAGTAGTTCTAAGTTCTATCTCTATGGTTTGTTTCCTCTTGAAGTACCCCATGCAGAGACTGGCAAAGAACACTTTCGTTTGAAAGGGGTTGCCAAGCTTCCAAAAAACTACTAGTTTGCTGAAATCTCAGCAACCATTTTTTCACCAAATCTTGATGATACTTGGTGGTAATGATCAGTTCACTAATCCCACTTGGCTGCCCAACTTTCAATCTTCTAGGTTCAAGCGTTCGTTTCCAGTAACAGTTTGAATTTTTAGGTTTCACTCTGTTTTCTGCTATATAGATAGATGTGTTTGAAACTCTAAATCAAACACAGTTTGTGCTAGCTCCTTGAAACTTGACCAAATGAAGTAGTTCTAAGTTCTATCTCTATGGTTTGTTTCCTCTTGATGTACCCCATACAGAGACTGGCGTAAAACACTTTCGTTTTAAAGGGGTTGCCAAGCTTCCAAAAAACTACTAGTTTGCTGAAATCTCAGCAAACATTTTTTCACCAAATCTTGATGATACTTGGTGGTAATGATCAGTTCACTAATCCCACTTGGCTGCCCAACTTTCAATCTTCTAGGTTCAAGCGTTCGTTTCCAGTAACAGTTTGAATTTTTAGGTTTCACTCTGTTTTCTGCTATATAGATAGATGTGTTTGAAACTCTAAATCAAACACGGTTTGTGCTAGCTCCGTGAAACTTGACAAAATGAAGTAGGTCTAAGTTCTATCTCTATGGTTTGTTTCCTCTTGAAGTACCCCATGCAGAGACTGGCGAAGAACACTTTCGTTTGAAAGGGGTTGCCAAGCTTCCAAAAAACTACTAGTTTGCTGAAATCTCAGCAAACATTTTTTCACCAAATCTTGATGATACTTGGTGGTAATGATCAGTTCACTAATCCCACTTGGCTGCCCAACTTTCACTCTTCTAGGTTCAAGCGTTCGTTTCCAGTAACAGTTTGAATTTTTAGGTTTCACTCTGTTTTCTGCTATATAGATAGATGTGTTTGAAACTCTAAATCAAACACGGTTTGTGCTAGCTCCGTGAAACTTGACAAAATGAAGTAGTTCTAAGTTCTATCTCTATGGTTTGTTTCCTCTTGAAGTACCCCATGCACAGACTGGCGAAGAACACTTTCATTTGAAAGGGGTTGCCAAGCTTCCAAAAAACTACTCGTTTGCTGAAATCTCAGCAAACATGTTTTTCACCAAATCTTGATGATACTTGGTGGTAATGATCAGTTCACTAAGCCCACTTGGCTGCCCAATTTTCACTCTTCTAGGTTCAAGCGTTCGTTTCCAGTAACACTTTGAATTTTTAGGTTTCACTCTGTTTTCTGCTATATAGATAGATGTGTTTGAAACTCTAAATCAAACACGGTTTGTGCTAGCTCCTTGAAACTTGACAAAATGAAGTAGTTCTAAGTTCTATCTCTATGGTTTGTTTCCTCTTGAAGTAACCCCATGCAGAAACTGGCGAAAAACACTTTCGTTTGAAAGGGGTTGCCATGCTTCCAAAAAACTACTAGTTTGCTGAAATCTCAGCAAACATTTTTTCACCAAATCTTGATGATACTTGGTGGTAATGATCAGTGCACTAATCCCACTTGGCTGCCCAAATTTTATTCTTATAGGTTGAAGCTTTCGTTTCCAGTGACTGTTTGAATTTTTAGGTTTCACTCTGTTTTCTCCAACATAGATAGCTGTGTTTGGAATTCTAAATCAAACACGGTTTGTGCTAGCTCCTTGAAACTTGACCAAAGGAAGTAGTTCTAAGTTCTATCTCTATGGTTTGTTTCCTCTTGAAGTACCCCATGCAGAGACTGGCAAAGAACACTTTCGTTTGAAAGGGGTTGCCAAGCTTCCAAAAAACTACTAGTTTGCTGAAATCTCAGCAAACATTTTTTCACCAAATCTTGATGATACTTGGTGGTAATGATCAGTTCACTAAGCCCACTTGGCTGCCCAATTTTCACTCTTCTAGGTTCAAGCGTTCGTTTCCAGTAACACTTTGAATTTTTAGGTTTCACTCTGTTTTCTGCTATATAGATAGATGTGTTGAAACTCTAAATCAAACACGGTTTGTGCTAGCTCCTTCAAACTTGAGAAAATGAAGTAGTTCTAAGTTCTATCTCTATGGTTTGTTTCCTCTTGAAGTACCCCATGCAGAGACTGGCGAAAAACACTTTCGTTTTAAAGGGGTTGCCAAGCTTCCAAAAAACTACTAGTTTGCTGAAATCTCAGCAAATATTTTTTCACCAAATCTTGATGATACTTGGTGGTAATGATCAGTTCACTAATCCCACTTGGCTGCCCAACTTTCACTCTTCTAGGTTCAAGCGTTCGTTTCCAGTAACAGTTTGAATTTTTAGGTTTCACTCTGTTTTCTGCTATATAGATAGATGTGTTTGAAACTCTAAATCAAACACGGTTTGTGCTAGCTCCGTGAAACTTGACAAAATGAAGTAGTTCTAAGTTCTATCTCTATGGTTTGTTTCCTCTTGAAGTACCCCATGCACAGACTGGCGAAGAACACTTTCATTTGAAAGGGGTTGCCAAGCTTCCAAAAAACTACTCGTTTGCTGAAATCTCAGCAAACATGTTTTTCACCAAATCTTGATGATACTTGGTGGTAATGATCAGTTCACTAAGCCCACTTGGCTGCCCAATTTTCACTCTTCTAGGTTCAAGCGTTCGTTTCCAGTAACACTTTGAATTTTTAGGTTTCACTCTGTTTTCTGCTATATAGATAGATGTGTTTGAAACTCTAAATCAAACACGGTTTGTGCTAGCTCCTTGAAACTTGACAAAATGAAGTAGTTCTAAGTTCTATCTCTATGGTTTGTTTCCTCTTGAAGTAACCCCATGCAGAAACTGGCGAAAAACACTTTCGTTTGAAAGGGGTTGCCATGCTTCCAAAAAACTACTAGTTTGCTGAAATCTCAGCAAACATTTTTTCACCAAATCTTGATGATACTTGGTGGTAATGATCAGTGCACTAATCCCACTTGGCTGCCCAAATTTTATTCTTATAGGTTGAAGCTTTCGTTTCCAGTGACTGTTTGAATTTTTAGGTTTCACTCTGTTTTCTCCAACATAGATAGCTGTGTTTGGAATTCTAAATCAAACACGGTTTGTGCTAGCTCCTTGAAACTTGACCAAAGGAAGTAGTTCTAAGTTCTATCTCTATGGTTTGTTTCCTCTTGAAGTACCCCATGCAGAGACTGGCGAAGAACACTTTCGTTTGAAAGGGGTTGCCAAGCTTCCAAAAAACTACTAGTTTGCTGAAATCTCAGCAAACATTTTTTCACCAAATCTTGATGATACTTGGTGGTAATGATCAGTTCACTAAGCCCACTTGGCTGCCCAATTTTCACTCTTCTAGGTTCAAGCGTTCGTTTCCAGTAACACTTTGAATTTTTAGGTTTCACTCTGTTTTCTGCTATATAGATAGATGTGTTGAAACTCTAAATCAAACACGGTTTGTGCTAGCTCCTTCAAACTTGAGAAAATGAAGTAGTTCTAAGTTCTATCTCTATGGTTTGTTTCCTCTTGAAGTACCCCATGCAGAGACTGGCGAAAAACACTTTCGTTTTAAAGGGGTTGCCAAGCTTCCAAAAAACTACTAGTTTGCTGAAATCTCAGCAAATATTTTTTCACCAAATCTTGATGATACTTGGTGGTAATGATCAGTTCACTAATCCCACTTGGCTGCCCAACTTTCACTCTTCTAGGTTCAAGCGTTCGTTTCCAGTAACAGTTTGAATTTTTAGGTTTCACTCTGTTTTCTGCTATATAGATAGATGTGTTTGAAACTCTAAATCAAACACGGTTTGTGCTAGCTCCGTGAAACTTGACAAAATGAAGTAGTTCTAAGTTCTATCTCTATGGTTTGTTTCCTCTTGAAGTACCCCATGCAGAGACTGGCAAAGAACACTTTCGTTTGAAAGGGGTTGCCAAGCTTCCAAAAAACTACTAGTTTGCTGAAATCTCAGCAACCATTTTTTCACCAAATCTTGATGATACTTGGTGGTAATGATCAGTTCACTAATCCCACTTGGCTGCCCAACTTTCAATCTTCTAGGTTCAAGCGTTCGTTTCCAGTAACAGTTTGAATTTTTAGGTTTCACTCTGTTTTCTGCTATATAGATAGATGTGTTTGAAACTCTAAATCAAACACAGTTTGTGCTAGCTCCTTGAAACTTGACCAAATGAAGTAGTTCTAAGTTCTATCTCTATGGTTTGTTTCCTCTTGATGTACCCCATACAGAGACTGGCGTAAAACACTTTCGTTTTAAAGGGGTTGCCAAGCTTCCAAAAAACTACTAGTTTGCTGAAATCTCAGCAAACATTTTTTCACCAAATCTTGATGATACTTGGTGGTAATGATCAGTTCACTAATCCCACTTGGCTGCCCAACTTTCAATCTTCTAGGTTCAAGCGTTCGTTTCCAGTAACAGTTTGAATTTTTAGGTTTCACTCTGTTTTCTGCTATATAGATAGATGTGTTTGAAACTCTAAATCAAACACGGTTTGTGCTAGCTCCGTGAAACTTGACAAAATGAAGTAGGTCTAAGTTCTATCTCTATGGTTTGTTTCCTCTTGAAGTACCCCATGCAGAGACTGGCGAAGAACACTTTCGTTTGAAAGGGGTTGCCAAGCTTCCAAAAAACTACTAGTTTGCTGAAATCTCAGCAAACATTTTTTCACCAAATCTTGATGATACTTGGTGGTAATGATCAGTTCACTAATCCCACTTGGCTGCCCAACTTTCACTCTTCTAGGTTCAAGCGTTCGTTTCCAGTAACAGTTTGAATTTTTAGGTTTCACTCTGTTTTCTGCTATATAGATAGATGTGTTTGAAACTCTAAATCAAACACGGTTTGTGCTAGCTCCGTGAAACTTGACAAAATGAAGTAGTTCTAAGTTCTATCTCTATGGTTTGTTTCCTCTTGAAGTACCCCATGCACAGACTGGCGAAGAACACTTTCATTTGAAAGGGGTTGCCAAGCTTCCAAAAAACTACTCGTTTGCTGAAATCTCAGCAAACATGTTTTTCACCAAATCTTGATGATACTTGGTGGTAATGATCAGTTCACTAAGCCCACTTGGCTGCCCAATTTTCACTCTTCTAGGTTCAAGCGTTCGTTTCCAGTAACACTTTGAATTTTTAGGTTTCACTCTGTTTTCTGCTATATAGATAGATGTGTTTGAAACTCTAAATCAAACACGGTTTGTGCTAGCTCCTTGAAACTTGACAAAATGAAGTAGTTCTAAGTTCTATCTCTATGGTTTGTTTCCTCTTGAAGTAACCCCATGCAGAAACTGGCGAAAAACACTTTCGTTTGAAAGGGGTTGCCATGCTTCCAAAAAACTACTAGTTTGCTGAAATCTCAGCAAACATTTTTTCACCAAATCTTGATGATACTTGGTGGTAATGATCAGTGCACTAATCCCACTTGGCTGCCCAAATTTTATTCTTATAGGTTGAAGCTTTCGTTTCCAGTGACTGTTTGAATTTTTAGGTTTCACTCTGTTTTCTCCAACATAGATAGCTGTGTTTGGAATTCTAAATCAAACACGGTTTGTGCTAGCTCCTTGAAACTTGACCAAAGGAAGTAGTTCTAAGTTCTATCTCTATGGTTTGTTTCCTCTTGAAGTACCCCATGCAGAGACTGGCGAAGAACACTTTCGTTTGAAAGGGGTTGCCAAGCTTCCAAAAAACTACTAGTTTGCTGAAATCTCAGCAAACATTTTTTCACCAAATCTTGATGATACTTGGTGGTAATGATCAGTTCACTAAGCCCACTTGGCTGCCCAATTTTCACTCTTCTAGGTTCAAGCGTTCGTTTCCAGTAACACTTTGAATTTTTAGGTTTCACTCTGTTTTCTGCTATATAGATAGATGTGTTGAAACTCTAAATCAAACACGGTTTGTGCTAGCTCCTTCAAACTTGAGAAAATGAAGTAGTTCTAAGTTCTATCTCTATGGTTTGTTTCCTCTTGAAGTACCCCATGCAGAGACTGGCGAAAAACACTTCCGTTTGAAAGGGGTTGCCATGCTTCCAAAAAACTACTAGTTTGCTGAAATCTCAGCAAACATTTTTTCACCAAAACTTGATGATACTTGGTGGTAATGATCAGTTCACTAAGCCCACTTGGCTGCCCAATTTTTACTCTTCTAGGTTCAAGCGTTCGTTTCCAGTAACACTTTGAAATGTTAGGTTTCACTCTGTTTTCTGCTATATAGATAGATGTCTTTGAAACTCTAAATCAAACACGGTTTGTGCTAGCTCCGTGAAACTTGACAAAATGAAGTAGTTCTAAGTTCTATCTCTATGGTTTGTTTCCTCTTGAAGTACCCCATGCAGAGACTGGCAAAGAACACTTTCGTTTGAAAGGGGTTGCCAAGCTTCCAAAAAACTACTAGTTTGCTGAAATCTCAGCAACCATTTTTTCACCAAATCTTGATGATACTTGGTGGTAATGATCAGTTCACTAATCCCACTTGGCTGCCCAACTTTCAATCTTCTAGGTTCAAGCGTTCGTTTCCAGTAACAGTTTGAATTTTTAGGTTTCACTCTGTTTTCTGCTATATAGATAGATGTGTTTGAAACTCTAAATCAAACACAGTTTGTGCTAGCTCCTTGAAACTTGACCAAATGAAGTAGTTCTAAGTTCTATCTCTATGGTTTGTTTCCTCTTGATGTACCCCATACAGAGACTGGCGTAAAACACTTTCGTTTTAAAGGGGTTGCCAAGCTTCCAAAAAACTACTAGTTTGCTGAAATCTCAGCAAACATTTTTTCACCAAATCTTGATGATACTTGGTGGTAATGATCAGTTCACTAATCCCACTTGGCTGCCCAACTTTCAATCTTCTAGGTTCAAGCGTTCGTTTCCAGTAACAGTTTGAATTTTTAGGTTTCACTCTGTTTTCTGCTATATAGATAGATGTGTTTGAAACTCTAAATCAAACACGGTTTGTGCTAGCTCCGTGAAACTTGACAAAATGAAGTAGGTCTAAGTTCTATCTCTATGGTTTGTTTCCTCTTGAAGTACCCCATGCAGAGACTGGCGAAGAACACTTTCGTTTGAAAGGGGTTGCCAAGCTTCCAAAAAACTACTAGTTTGCTGAAATCTCAGCAAACATTTTTTCACCAAATCTTGATGATACTTGGTGGTAATGATCAGTTCACTAATCCCACTTGGCTGCCCAACTTTCACTCTTCTAGGTTCAAGCGTTCGTTTCCAGTAACAGTTTGAATTTTTAGGTTTCACTCTGTTTTCTGCTATATAGATAGATGTGTTTGAAACTCTAAATCAAACACGGTTTGTGCTAGCTCCGTGAAACTTGACAAAATGAAGTAGTTCTAAGTTCTATCTCTATGGTTTGTTTCCTCTTGAAGTACCCCATGCACAGACTGGCGAAGAACACTTTCATTTGAAAGGGGTTGCCAAGCTTCCAAAAAACTACTCGTTTGCTGAAATCTCAGCAAACATGTTTTTCACCAAATCTTGATGATACTTGGTGGTAATGATCAGTTCACTAAGCCCACTTGGCTGCCCAATTTTCACTCTTCTAGGTTCAAGCGTTCGTTTCCAGTAACACTTTGAATTTTTAGGTTTCACTCTGTTTTCTGCTATATAGATAGATGTGTTTGAAACTCTAAATCAAACACGGTTTGTGCTAGCTCCTTGAAACTTGACAAAATGAAGTAGTTCTAAGTTCTATCTCTATGGTTTGTTTCCTCTTGAAGTAACCCCATGCAGAAACTGGCGAAAAACACTTTCGTTTGAAAGGGGTTGCCATGCTTCCAAAAAACTACTAGTTTGCTGAAATCTCAGCAAACATTTTTTCACCAAATCTTGATGATACTTGGTGGTAATGATCAGTGCACTAATCCCACTTGGCTGCCCAAATTTTATTCTTATAGGTTGAAGCTTTCGTTTCCAGTGACTGTTTGAATTTTTAGGTTTCACTCTGTTTTCTCCAACATAGATAGCTGTGTTTGGAATTCTAAATCAAACACGGTTTGTGCTAGCTCCTTGAAACTTGACCAAAGGAAGTAGTTCTAAGTTCTATCTCTATGGTTTGTTTCCTCTTGAAGTACCCCATGCAGAGACTGGCGAAGAACACTTTCGTTTGAAAGGGGTTGCCAAGCTTCCAAAAAACTACTAGTTTGCTGAAATCTCAGCAAACATTTTTTCACCAAATCTTGATGATACTTGGTGGTAATGATCAGTTCACTAAGCCCACTTGGCTGCCCAATTTTCACTCTTCTAGGTTCAAGCGTTCGTTTCCAGTAACACTTTGAATTTTTAGGTTTCACTCTGTTTTCTGCTATATAGATAGATGTGTTGAAACTCTAAATCAAACACGGTTTGTGCTAGCTCCTTCAAACTTGAGAAAATGAAGTAGTTCTAAGTTCTATCTCTATGGTTTGTTTCCTCTTGAAGTACCCCATGCAGAGACTGGCGAAAAACACTTCCGTTTGAAAGGGGTTGCCATGCTTCCAAAAAACTACTAGTTTGCTGAAATCTCAGCAAACATTTTTTCACCAAAACTTGATGATACTTGGTGGTAATGATCAGTTCACTAAGCCCACTTGGCTGCCCAATTTTTACTCTTCTAGGTTCAAGCGTTCGTTTCCAGTAACACTTTGAAATGTTAGGTTTCACTCTGTTTTCTGCTATATAGATAGATGTCTTTGAAACTCTAAATCAAACACGGTTTGTGCTAGCTCCTTGAAATTTGACAAAATGAAGTAGTTGTTAGCTCTATCTCTATGGTTTTTTTCCTCTTGAAGTACCCCATGCAGAGACTGGCGAAGAACACTTTCGTTTGAAAGGGGTTACCAAGCTTCCAAAAAACTACTCGTTTGCTGAAATCTCAGCAAACATTTTTTCACCAAATCTTGATGATACTTGGTGGTAATGATCAGTGCACTAATCCCACTTGGCTGCCCAAATTTTATTCTTATAGGTTGAAGCTTTCGTTTCCAGTGACTGTTTGAATTTTTAGGTTTCACTCTGTTTTCTCCAACATAGATAGCTGTGTTTGGAATTCTAAATCAAACACGGTTTGTGCTAGCTCCTTGAAACTTGACCAAAGGAAGTAGTTCTAAGTTCTATCTCTATGGTTTGTTTCCTCTTGAAGTACCCCATGCAGAGACTGGCGAAGAACACTTTCGTTTGAAAGGGGTTGCCAAGCTTCCAAAAAACTACTAGTTTGCTGAAATCTCAGCAAACATTTTTTCACCAAATCTTGATGATACTTGGTGGTAATGATCAATTCACTAATCCCACTTGGCTGCCCAACTTTCACTCTTCTAGGTTCAAGCGTTCGTTTCCAGTAACAGTTTGAATTTTTAGGTTTCACTCTGTTTTCTGCTATATAGATAGATGTGTTTGAACCTCTAAATCAAACACGGTTTGTGCTAGCTCCGTGAAACTTGACAAAATGAAGTAGTTCTAAGTTCTATCTCTATGGTTTGTTTCCTCTTGAAGTACCCCATGCACAGACTGGCGAAGAACACTTTCATTTGAAAGGGGTTGCCAAGCTTCCAAAAAACTACTCGTTTGCTGAAATCTCAGCAAACATTTTTCACCAAATCTTGATGATACTTGGTGGTAATGATCAGTTTACTAAGCCCACTTGGCTGCCCAATTTTCACTCTTCTAGGTTCAAGCGTTCGTTTCCAGTAACACTTTGAATTTTTAGGTTTCACTCTGTTTTCTGCTATATAGATAGATGTGTTTGAAACTCTAAATCAAACATGGTTGGTGCTAGCTCCTTGAAACTTGACAAAATGAAGTAGTTCTAAGTTCTATCTCTATGGTTTGTTTCCTCTTGAAGTACCCCATGCAGAAACTGGCGAAAAACACTTTCGTTTGAAAGGGGTTGCCATGCTTCCAAAAAACTACTAGTTTGCTGAAATCTCAGCAAACATTTTTTCACCAAATCTTGATGATACTTGGTGGTAATGATCAGTGCACTAATCCCACTTGGCTGCCCAAATTTTATTCTTATAGGTTGAAGCTTTCGTTTCCAGTGACTGTTTGAATTTTTAGGTTTCACTCTGTTTTCTCCAACATAGATAGCTGTGTTTGGAATTCTAAATCAAACACGGTTTGTGCTAGCTCCTTGAAACTTGACCAAAGGAAGTAGTTCTAAGTTCTATCTCTATGGTTTGTTTCCTCTTGAAGTACCCCATGCAGAGACTTGCAAAAAACACTTTCGTTTGAAAGGGGTTGCCATGCTTCCAAAAAACTACTAGTTTGCTGAAATCTCAGCAAACATTTTTTCACCAAATCTTGATGATACTTGGTGGTAATGATCAGTTCACTAATCCCACTTGGCTGCCCAACTTTCACTCTTCTAGGTTCAAGCGTTCGTTTCCAGTAACAGTTTGAATTTTTAGGTTTCACTCTGTTTTCTGCTATATAGATAGATGTGTTTGAAACTCTAAATCAAACACGGTTTGTGCTAGCTCCGTGAAACTTGACAAAATGAAATAGTTCTAAGTTCTATCTCTATGGTTTGTTTCCTCTTGAAGTACCCCATGCAGAGACTGGCAAAGAACACTTTCGTTTGAAAGGGGTTGCCAAGCTTCCAAAAAACTACTAGTTTGCTGAAATCTCAGCAAACATTTTTTCACCAAATCTTGATGATACTTGGTGGTAATGATCAGTTCACTAAGCCCACTTGGCTGCCCAATTTTCACTCTTCTAGGTTCAAGCGTTCGTTTCCAGTAACACTTTGAATTTTTAGGTTTCACTCTGTTTTCTGCTATATAGATAGATGTGTTGAAACTCTAAATCAAACACGGTTTGTGCTAGCTCCTTGAAACTTGAGAAAATGAAGTAGTTCTAAGTTCTATCTCTATGGTTTGTTTCCTTTTGAAGTACCCCATGCAGAGACTGGCGAAAAACACTTCCGTTTGAAAGGGGTTGCCAAGCTTCCAAAAAACTACTAGTTTGCTGAAATCTCAGCAAACATTTTTTCACCAAAACTTGATGATACTTGGTGGTAATGATCAGTTCACTAAGCCCACTTGGCTGCCCAATTTTTACTCTTCTAGGTTCAAGCGTTCGTTTCCAGTAACACTTTGAAATTTTAGGTTTCACTCTGTTTTCTGCTATATAGATAGATGTCTTTGAAACTCTAAATCAAACACGGTTTGTGCTAGCTCCTTGAAATTTGACAAAATGAAGTAGTTGTTAGCTCTATCTCTATGGTTTTTTTCCTCTTGAAGTTCCCCATGCAGAGACTGGCGAAGAACACTTTCGTTTGAAAGGGGTTACCAAGCTTCCAAAAAACTACTCGTTTGCTGAAATCTCAGCAAACATTTTTTCACCAAATCTTGATGATACTTGGTGGTAATGATCAGTTCACTAAGCCCACTTGGCTGCCCAATTTTCACTCTTCTAGGTTCAAGCGTTCGTTTCCAGTAACACTTTGAATTTTTAGGTTTCACTCTGTTTTCTGCTATATAGATAGATGTGTTTGAAACTCTAAATCAAACACGGTTTGTGCTAGCTCCGTGAAACTTGACAAAATGAAGTAGTTCTAAGTTCTATCTCTATGGTTTGTTTCCTCTTGAAGTACCCCATGCAGAGACTGGCAAAGAACACTTTCGTTTGAAAGGGGTTGCCAAGCTTCCAAAAAACTACTAGTTTGCTGAAATCTCAGCAACCATTTTTTCACCAAATCTTGATGATACTTGGTGGTAATGATCAGTTCACTAATCCCACTTGGCTGCCCAACTTTCAATCTTCTAGGTTCAAGCGTTCGTTTCCGGTAACAGTTTGAATTTTTAGGTTTCACTCTGTTTTCTGCTATATAGATAGATGTGTTTGAAACTCTAAATCAAACACGGTTTGTGCTAGCTCCGTGAAACATGACAAAATGAAGTAGTTCTAAGTTCTATCTCTATGGTTTGTTTCCTCTTGAAGTACCCCATGCAGAGACTGGCGAAGAACACTTTCGTTTGAAAGGGGTTGCCAAGCTTCCAAAAAACTACTAGTTTGCTGAAATCTCAGCAAACATTTTTTCACCAAATCTTGATGATACTTGGTGGTAATGATCAGTTCACTAATCCCACTTGGCTGCCCAACTTTCACTCTTCTAGGTTCAAGCGTTCGTTTCCAGTAACAGTTTGAATTTTTAGGTTTCACTCTGTTTTCTGCTATATAGATAGAAGTCTTTGAAACTCTAAATCAAACACGGTTTGTGCTAGCTCCTTGAAATTTGACAAAATGAAGTAGTTGTTAGTTCTATCTCTATGGTTTTTTTCCTCTTGAAGTACCCCATGCAGAGACTGGCGAAGAACACTTTCATTTGAAAGGGGTTGCCAAGCTTCCAAAAAACTACTCGTTTGCTGAAATCTCAGCAAACATTTTTTCACCAAATCTTGATGATACTTGGTGGTAATGATCAGTTCACTAATCCCACTTGGCTGCCCAATTTTCACTCTTCTAGGTTCAAGCGTTCGTTTCCAGTAACACTTTGAATTTTTAGGTTTCACTCTGTTTTCTGCTATATAGATAGATGTGTTGAAACTCTAAATCAAACACGGTTTGTGCTAGCTCCTTGAAACTTGACCAAATGAAGTAGTTCTAAGTTCTGTCTCTATGGTTTGTTTCCTCTTGAAGTACCCCATGCAGAGACTGGCAAAGAACACTTTCGTTTGAAAGGGGTAGCCAAGCTTCCAAAAAACTACTAGTTTGCTGAAATCTCAGCAACCATTTTTTCACCAAATCTTGATGATACTGGTGGTAATGATCAGTTCACTAATCCCACTTGGCTTCCCAACTTTCAATCTTCTAGGTTCAAGCGTTCGTTTCCAGTAACAGTTTGAATTTTTAGGTTTCACTCTGTTTTCTGCTATATAGATAGATGTGTTTGAAACTCTAAATCAAACACGGTTTGTGCTAGCTCCGTGAAACTTGACAAAATGAAGTAGTTCTAAGTTCTATCTCTATGGTTTGTTTCCTCTTGAAGTACCCCATGCAGAGACTGGCAAAGAACACTTTCGTTTGAAAGGGGTTGCCAAGCTTCCAAAAAACTACTAGTTTGCTGAAATCTCAGCAACCATTTTTTCACCAAATCTTGATGATACTTGGTGGTAATGATCAGTTCACTAATCCCACTTGGCTGCCCAACTTTCAATCTTCTAGGTTCAAGCGTTCGTTTCCGGTAACAGTTTGAATTTTTAGGTTTCACTCTGTTTTCTGCTATATAGATAGATGTGTTTGAAACTCTAAATCAAACACGGTTTGTGCTAGCTCCGTGAAACATGACAAAATGAAGTAGTTCTAAGTTCTATCTCTATGGTTTGTTTTCCTCTTGAAGTACCCCATGCAGAGACTGGCGAAGAACACTTTCGTTTGAAAGGGGTTGCCAAGCTTCCAAAAAAACTACTAGTTTGCTGAAATCTCAGCAAACATTTTTTCACCAAATCTTGATGATACTTGGTGGTAATGATCAGTTCACTAATCCCACTTGGCTGCCCAACTTTCACTCTTCTAGGTTCAAGCGTTCGTTTCCAGTAACAGTTTGAATTTTTAGGTTTCACTCTGTTTTCTGCTATATAGATAGATGTGTTTGAAACTCTAAATCAAACACGGTTTGTGCTAGCTCCGTGAAACTTGAAAAAATGAAGTAGTTCTAAGTTCTATCTCTATGGTTTGTTTCCTCTTGAAGTACCCCATGCACAGACTGGCGAAGAACACTTTCATTTGAAAGGGGTTGCCAAGCTTCCAAAAAACTACTCGTTTGCTGAAAACTCAGCAAACATTTTTTCACCAAATCTTGATGATACTTGGTGGTAATGATCAGTTCACTAATCCCACTTGGCTGCCCAATTTTCACTCTTCTAGGTTCAAGCGTTCGTTTCCAGTAACACTTTGAATTTTTAGGTTTCACTCTGTTTTCTGCTATATAGATAGATGTTTTGAAACTCTAAATCAAACATGGTTTGTGCTAGCTCCTTGAAACTTGACCAAATGAAGTAGTTCTAAGTTCTATCTCTATGGTTTGTTTCCTCTTGAAGTACCCCATGCAGAGACTGGCGAAAAACACTTCCGTTTGAAAGGGGTTGCCAAGCTTCCAAAAAACTACTCGTTTGCTGAAATCTCAGCAAACATTTTTTCACCAAAACTTGATGATACTTGGTGGTAATGATCAGTTCACTAAGCCCACTTGGCTGCCCAATTTTTACTCTTCTAGGTTCAAGCGTTCGTTTCCAGTAACACTTTGAAATTTTAGGTTTCACTCTGTTTTCTGCTATATAGATAGATGTCTTTGAAACTCTAAATCAAACACGGTTTGTGCTAGCTCCTTGAAATTTG